>NC_088298.1:4294628-4594628 GCF_032854445.1 Liolophura sinensis | reverse complement strand
ATATTGGTGAGTGTATCAACATTATTTTGGTCAGTGTTTAGCATTCTATTAGTAAGTTTCTCAACATCATATAGGTCAAGTCACCCTGGTATAAGTGAAATATTGATGAGTACGGCGTAAAACAACAATTGAACAAATAATCATATTGCTTAATGTCTTAAGATTATAACAGTCATTGTCTCAAGAATATATCATGTCTCAACCTAATATTGGACAGTGTCTCAACAAAATATTAGTCAGTTTCTCAGCAGTGCTTTGGTCATTGTCTTACCATTATATCACTCAGGGCTTCAACCTTATATTGGTCCCTGTCTCGGCATTATACTGGTCAATGTCTTATCATTATATTAGCGTGTGTCTCAACATTATACTGGTCAATGTCTTATCATTATATTGGCGTGTGTCTCAACATTATACTAGTCAATGGCTTATCATTATATTGGCGTGTGTCTCAACATTATACTGGTCAATGTCTTATCATTATATTGGCGTGTGTCTCAACATTATACTGGTCAATGTCTTATCATTATATTGGCGTGTGTCTCAACATTATACTGGTCAATGGCTTATCATTATATTGGCGTGTGTCTCAACACTATACTAGTCAATGGCTTATCATTATATTGGCGTGTGTCTCAACATTATACTGGTCAATGTCTTATCATTATATTGACGTGTGTCTCAACATTATACTAGTCAATGTCTCAACATTATATTAGTCCGTGTCTTACCATTATATTGCTTAGTGCCTTACCGTTATATTGCCCAGTGTCTCACCATTATATTAGCCAGTGTCTCAACATTATATCACTTAGTCAGCCCATGCTGGCTTCCTCTCCGGTCGTAAGTGGGAAGGTATTCCAGCAACCTGCGGATGGTCGTGGGTTTCCCCCGGGCTCTGCCCGTTTTCTTCCCACCATAATGCTGGCCGCCGTCGTATAAGTGAATTATTCTTGAATACGGCGTAAACACCAATCAAACAATTAAATAAATATCACTTAGTGACTCGACATTATTTTGGGCAATGTCTTAGCATTATATTGGTCAGCGTTATATTGGTCAGTGTCACGCCATTATTTTTCTCAGTATCTCCATATTTTATTGGTCAGTGCCTTGCCTTTATGTTGAAACGGGTTCCAATGCCGACATATTTATAGTTCGGCCTCAATGGAACACCGTGCGGTGTTAGCACTGACTGTAATCCATTACAGCTGAGTGTTTTTTTACTTTATTTGCTCTAAGCAACAATGGTGCTTAAGCTGTCAGAAAGCTTCAATACGTTTACTGTCACATAATTTAGTAAAGGCTTCCTCAAACATAGCTGTGGCCGGTATAGTATAGTGAAATATTCCTGAATACAGCGTAAAACACCAATCAAATAAGTAAATAAATAAATCAAACATAGCTTTATGGAGGATTTCTATAGTTATATACAGAAATTGCATGGGCGCAGAAATAAAATGAATAACAGCCCGGACATCTGAGTGCACAAGTTATATGAAATATATCAAACCATTCGAAAAGAAAAGAAATAATAGCATTTCACAAATCTAATCGAAAAAGAGACCTCATGCAATGGTGGGAACACCGCTTTCACATTTATCATTTGTAAAAAAAAATATTCAAAGACCTGAGAAAGAGAAAAATGAGGAATAGCTGGCCATGTGTGGCATTTTTTTTTATTTGCAGTAAACACAAAACAGAGATCTAAGCCAAATATAATTTACGGATTGCCTGACTTTTTTTCTTTCTATTCTTTGATTAGTTTATTTTCTTTTAAAAGAGTGAGTGAGTGCTTGGGGTTTAACGTCGTGCTCAACAATTTTTCAGTCATATGATGACGATCTTTTCAAAGAAAGTCCGTCTTTGTCCAATTACGTTAAAGGAAACTACAGTTATTGCACTTTGTGAGTTATCGCTTACTCTCTCATACGTAACAATTGGTTTTCTTCTTTAGTTTAGACTGTGGTTTTTGTCAGCCGTTCTCGTGGTTGCTATGGCGACAAGACCAGTGCAAAATTTCTTCTGTTTTTTTTTTTAAACGATGTGCTAAAAAGTGGAAATCATATTTGGCTGTTCTGTTGATTGATGTGGTAGCGTCCTCACTCTATGTAATATTCCCAAGAGTGGAGATAATAGATTGATTGCTTCGATAGTCTAATGGTTAGAGCCTCCTCCTCGAAATAGGGAGATCAAACCCGGTTCTTGTCCCTGCCCCTCTACACTGAGAGGTTAGAGCAAGGAAACATGACTGGTTGACCCGGTGTCAGTACAATGTGACTGAGTGGAGTGTCATGTCTGGTGTCTTCGGCATGGCACATCAGTGGCAGCAGCACTTTGGCCGCATTGACTCACCCTGCCACAAGAAGGCACAGTATATTGATTGGTGGATCTTCCGTATTTTACTTATAGAGCAAACTACGCCAGACTCCACGAGAATTAACGAGATTTCACAACGTCGCCATTCTACGTCTTATGCAGTTTCAGATCAAAAAGCGAGTTTAAAAGCTGATTTTGTTTCATGATAAACAAAACCGTAAAAACAATTGTTAATGTGGTTTGTAAAAAGTAATGAATCATGAATTAAGCGCAACATTGCATGTGATGTGCCAGCATAAATAATCAAGAACAAAAATTCACAAACATACATCGTGCAAAAATCCATCCATAGGCGCACAGCTGGCATGCTCTGTCTGCGCAATATCATTCATGAATGAAAAGGATGTATGTTGGGGAAGCATATCCTGTTTTCATTGGGTTTTGAGTAATATTTTGTGTCATATGCATAACTGTAGGTATAAAGTAACTGTAGGTATAAAGTTTTAGATTTCTCAACATACGCTAGCGTTAATCGCACGAAAGTTGGACATACTCTATAGCTATTCTATTTCTCTTTTCTCTGGTATTCGTGTCGTAAAATCGCACGTTTTCCAGCACATTGCCGTTTGACGGCGTGTTACAAATGTACCATCGACAGATGAATGGAGTTTTAACCCTGCATATAGTAGCTGGTCTACTGAATATAGATAGGCCTGTATACCATCAACGGTGTGAACAAATATCGTACGCACCTTACCTTTGCACAGTCAATTCAACAGCAAACTCCGGACAGATTTGTCGTCAATACACGACATATAAGTTTGACTATGTGAAATATGCATTCGTAGAAGCCGTTATTAGAAACATATGCGTTTCCATAGGAACACGAGAAATGTCATCTGCAGCCTTATACTCAGCGAGAAACGCTGTTGATGCCCTTCATAACGGACAAGCCATTAACAAGATGTTTGTCAGCTATGAGCTGTCAACGTCATTTACAGTCCATATATCGTTATGGTAGAGCTGGGTGATTACATGTATTGTAATTAAAGATCGTATTAAAGGACAGGTGCGCTGAAAGCTAAATGACAAGGTGTTATGCCATAATGACCTAGGCTGATTCCGGCTTTCGCCAGGTAAGTCTCAAAGTCAGGTGAATGGAAATCGATATTAACCGTGTAATCGGAGCCTCCTTGACTCAGATGATTAGGCGCTGAGGACACTTTCTCTTTTCACATTTGCTCGTAAATGACGTCGCCTTATGGCACGATAACAGGGACAACTTGCGAGAAGTATCACTTTTATGAAGTTTTGTGATAGTGGCCCCTGGCTCTCTGCGACTCTGACCCTTCACCAGTAAGGTCGTGAGTTCGATTCCAGCTCTCGTTGCTTTGGTTGCTGCCTTAAGTCAGGAGTGGCGGAAGTTTTCTCCGACGGGTATGTATGTATAATCAATGTCTTAAGTGTAGAAACAACAACAGAGAGAAACCTTGAGAAAAAGGCAAGAAACTAGTAAAGTGAATTACCGGAGTACCAGCCAATTGTATAACAGCAGTGATTTGGCTGAGGCTTTAAGTCAGGGGGTTTGTCAGGGGCTTATCGAAGGTCAGCCAGTCCGTTTTAATTTTTCAAACACAATTCTTACCACTATCGTATATAAGTAAAAAAAATTTGAATACGACACGGTGTTAAACGCCAATCAAATAAATAAATACACAAACAAAGAAAGAAAAATGACGCGAAAAGTATTTGTCGTGCATGTGATGTTAAGATATTTCCACGATGACCGGATGGCGCGTACCATCAATAGTCCTACAGACTCGAAACTGCGAACAATCTTCTAGGTGGCCTTAAGACCGGTGTCTACACGAAGACGTCTATATAGGCCATATCTAGACGTGATATTGCCCCAGGGGCGTTAATGGGGCCCCTAATGGCTTTCTCAAGGAAGCCTGACATATACTCCCGATCTGGTCGCTCGAGTACCTTCATTAGTAACTTAGACATGGCGTGTTCATAGCTGCTCTGTACAGCCCTGAACCCTGATACAGCCACAGACATTCTTCACAGGCTACAGCAATAACTAACGTATAGATGGGGTTGCTTTTGTACTCACTGAGTATTAATGTAGGCCAAAGATCAGTAATTTTAGCGTATATAGGCTTACGTGGTCATCTAAACACTGGAACGCTGTCATACCAATATTGGTGGTATGGTCTAGAGCTTACAGAAATTGGAAATAGTGGCCAGACGGCAGAATTCGCGAATAAAGGCGAATGTACACTCTAAAAAGTAATCTGTTAATTTAGCAGAAAATATGTTGCCTGAGTTATGCTAGAAGTTATTCTGCTATTGCAATAGATTATTCTGTTAAATATATAGCACACATGTTCTGTTAATTCAGTATTCAGTAAGACCGTATTACACTAACACGATATTATGCTGAATATCACAGCGTATTATGTAATAATAACAGAATACTTTCTAGCATCACTCAGACAGACTTTCTGTTAAAATTAACACATTAATTTTTTGTGTGTATGGTTAGGGTTTTACGTCGTACAATTCTCACATGACAACGACGAGTAATTCGGCGTGCGTATACACCCTGTGTGTTCTTGTGGCCAAAGCGCCTGCCGTCACTGAAGCATCAAGTCGATGACATCAGGCACGACACCCAGTCACATTATATTGACACCAGGCCAACACGTCTTGTTTCTTTGCTCTAACCTCTCGGTGTTGAGCGCCAAGCGGGCCACAACAAGTATCATTTAAAGTCTTTCGTTCGACCCGACTCAGTCGTGTATAGAGAAGCTGCGCGTGAGCAATACAAAAAAGTTAATGAAAAAAGACTTTTATCCAATGAAAACCCGTTTCCTAAAGCTTGTATAATCCAGGATTATAAAAAAGCAAACAGACCATGATCCTTAATCTGAAGCTTTAATCTGAAGCTATATAGGGGGGTTGGGTGTGGGGGTTGGGCGAAATAAACACCATGAAAATACGACTTTTTTGATCTAATGAGTTATTTATTACTTCTATTACAAGCCTTATACGTTCTTATCTGGTTTCTTTTGTTTTTGTTACTGCGGTATTTTTTTTCGACTCTTAACGGATTTTCGAAATGAAATGAGCTTGAATTCACCAGTTATAAGCCGTTGCAATAAAAATACAAATCAAGGGGGCGGGGGGATCTGAAACTGCGAGAAAGAAGTCTCAGCACTGAAAAGCTTTGCAAGTAACGGTTACCACAGTTTGCCGAATAACGCTACCTGTCCCAAGTTTCATCGTTCGTGCAACAGAAAGGAAAACCTACTTAGTATCCTGAAAAAGATATCGGTTTTTACCGTGTTACCCTGGAATTTATACTCAGATACGTCCGCGGGCGCATGAATATTTGATAAGACAGGCTCTCTAGAGAAATGAAAATCACATTGGACAGAAATACATCGGTAAATCTCGGAACCTTGACAAGAAAAACTAGAGATCTTGTTTACGTAGATTAATGATAATGATTAATTATGTATGCGACAAACCAAACAGACTCTGTCAACGGTTTTCTTGTTATCAAAAGAAGCACGACTATAGTCCTGCGGATAAATATCCATTAACACCATGATTACTGAAATGTCTTTGAAGATCTGCGAGCTTCATGTTAGCATTGGTTCGAAACAGATTCCACTTATTCCACCAAAAACAAAAAAAACAGTGATGGCAAACTCATGATTTATTTATTTGATTGGTGTTTTACGCCGTACTTAAGAATACTTCATTTTTACGACGGCGGACAGAATTATAGCTCGAGGAAACCGGGCTGGGGAAACAAAATGGGTTGTAAAACGATGCGTTATATGTCTTGTCAATACACTTTTCAACATCTGCAAGTCGAAATAGACATTCGTATAGTAGCACTCAATCAGTATGGATTTTACAGGTCGATAATCACAAGGGCAAAGCCAAAACGATGTTTAACACAAACCATCAAAGAACTAAGTTTATATATAAAGTACGAAAAAAGGACGGAATCGTGCAAACAGAAGCAGTCAACAGTTTTCCAATGATGTTGGAAAGGCGCGAGGTATGTTCCAATGTGGGTGAAATCAGTATTCAAATCGTGTACCATGCTAGTATACAAGTCGTCGATCATAAATTCTTTACCTCAGTTGCGTTTTAATTGCAACTGTTCATATATCCAAAGTAGCGATCTAATTCAACACGATGAGTATAATGCCCGTTTAGTCCCAGTCTAATCACTGTAAGGGATTTATTCTGAATAATAATGAGACCGCCTTTAATACGTTTATTCTTTGTCAGTTCCTGACAAGAAAAGATTCTGACTCTGCCGTGAGTGCGGACACCTCCCGGAAGTAGTTTCGACAATTGCGACGCAAAGCGGAAGGACTTCGAACAAAGTGGAGATAATTATAACTTTCTCTAATTTTTTCCTGGACGCAATGATACCATCATGGCAGAACATGTAAATTACCTATGTCAGTTTGGGAGAGCCCCCATCTTGTCTCGCCTAAATTTGTGTGAATTTGTGACATAATTAAGACTCACAGCACAGAAAAAAAAAACCGAGAGCGACAACAATGTGATAGCTGGCAAATGGTCACACGTATCTGGTGAAATACGGCCCCTTGTCAATTTACCTCGGGTTACGGTATTATTCTAACTATTCATGTAAATGCACAAATGGTAGAAACGTACATGCCCCCTAGCACCATGACTTCAGCAGAATTAGGTAAAGAAAATAAAATGCAGTGATGTTAATTGCACTGGTCTAGAATTACTCAAACTGCTGCGTTGTCATCACATTTAAAATACAATACATTACGATTGAGACCTTTGAAGTACCGACTGGCCTCATTATGTCACTTTGGCCATATTATCCAATCAATGCACAAAATCTTGTACCCAACAAGAAGCGTAACCCACCTATAGATGATGCCACATTAGTCTTTTGCTTTCTTCTGCAATACGTAACGGTTTATGTACACTACCCAAATTCCTCAACCTTTTCTCATATGAGAGAGCAACATTCAGTGCAATTTTTTTCACAATTTGATTTTGGAGACTAAACTACATTAAGTGGATTGGCCAATTTCAGGGCTTATCAAAAGTATAACTTTTATCAGCCTTCAGAATATGCTTGAATGAACACCTTGCAAACATGTAAAAATTTGTGCGTTCACGCCATTCACGATACATGATTTTGCAAAGGCCATTGCTAAACTGAACTCCCCTCTTACGACGCAAAGTGTATTCAAGTTTATTTTTCTACACAGCTTGTAGCCTGATTGTGAAAGCAGGATGAACTGCGCATATTACACGTTAAACGTCTAGTTGTCTGTAACCACCTCGTATATAGTAGCACGTGGCAAAAGGTCAAGCGAGTGCTTCTTAAAGACAAAATAAATAACGTTTAAGAACTCAATGAAAGAGTGCATTGTATTATTTATACCTGACAAGAAAATACATCATTTCCAATTAATCTTATTGTGTACCATGCAATCTAAATCCTGTCTCCTCGGAGAAGATGTCATTGTGAAACAAAGAACATATTATTGATGCTATAACAACAAAACAGTTAAGTGCACTGTAAATGTGACAATGCCTCCCAGAGCGGCTCAGAGCCAATTCTGTGCGTTTCTTTTGGAAGTGCTCCCTTTTTAGACAGTTCCAAGCCACGTTGACATTTACGAGCTTTCAGGATCATTAAATATGTAACCAAGTCGCCATGGAAACGGCTTAGGGGTATACACAGACGGATAGATAACACCTTTCTCTGGACTCACTGTAAGCTTTAGGTGATATACGAGGAGTTTGAAAACATAATCTGACACCTTAAGAAACTCGGTTTATGAATGATGAATATAATTAAAGACGTACAGTATAGAGAGTAAACCCCAGCAGCGACGACAGTGTGGTAGCAGGCAAACGGTCACACGTAACCGGCGAAATACGGCCTCTTGTCAGTGTGATAGCTGGGTCACACGTAACCGGTGACATACGGCCTCTTGTCAGTGATAGCTGGTTCACACGTAACCGGTGAAATAGTGCCTCTTGTCAGTGTGATAGCTGGGTCACACGTAACTGGTGACATACGGCCTCTTGTCGGTGTGATAACTGGTTCACACTTAACCGGTGACATACGGCCTCTTGTCAGTGTGATAGCTGGTTCACACTTAACCGGTGAAATAGTGCCTCTTGTCAGTGTGATAGCTGGATCACACGTAACCGGTGACATACGGCCTCTTGTCAGTGTGATAGCTGGTTTACACTTAACCGGTGAAATAGTGCCTCTTGTCAGTGTGATAGCTGGGTCACAAGTAACCGGTGAAATATGGCCTCTTGTCAATTTACCTCAGTTAAGTGATTAAAATAGGATACCTGCAAGGAAACATGTCAAATAAAACAAGGTAAACCAGCACAAAGAAAGCGTCATAGTCAAACTGTGGCACCTACACAGAAAAGCTGCGTTCACACAATGCTATTTGGCTCGCCGAATATTATAAGTCGATAAAAACAATTATAAATAAGCCAAGCCTGATTTGTAGGTTTCGACTAAAATGGACTGAGGGGTGACACGTTCTGATTTTGTTGAATTCTATTGAAGTCGATGTAGTGCACAGGGCCGTATGAGCGCATCGTTGTGATTTTCAGTAAGCTTAATATGATTAAACCAATTTCCACAGTAGGCGTTAATACAGCCTTAGCCCTTGGTATGTCAAATAAATCTCTATGATTACTGACAGGTTATACATATACAGGCATTAGACCAATACGCGCCGTAAATGCCAGGCATACAACAAAGCCTAGGTATCCACTGTGAGCTCAGACACGCCACAGACAGCTGGATTTTCAACTACTGACCTCCATCACTGGCCGAGTGAAATAATCTCAGCTACGTCTGTGGCCAGAGTCGTCACCAAGGACGGGATTTCCAGACGAAGGTGAAACAGAAGGATTTATCTCGAGATTCCTAAGGGAGGTAATTAAGCTGGCGTGTCCCAAGAAAGGTCTAATTCTGTTTGACAAAATGAAGAGAATCTCAAGGCTATTACTTGTTCCCGATGAAATTAACCCTGGACAAAAGCCAGTGGTATTTATCGCCCGAGCGATCCATTAATAATTCCTGCGACTTCATTATTTTGGCAACGATCTCGAGCGCGGTGTCCTGGCGTGCCAGCCATTAATAAAGGGGAGGTAACCGTAATACAGGAACCGATGACCTCAACTGTTTTTTTTGTGTTGAGGATTTCCGGGTTTTATTGCCAAATACTTGCAAACTACAGCACCAAATACAAAACTCAGATATCACATAACTACATCTAAGATTCAAGTAAAAATGAAGTTAATTGTATGTTTTCTAAGGGGAACACCATTAGTCAAAAAGAAATCGGTCCAAGCTATGGAAGAGGACCCCTGTACATACCGCGTCTTGTATTAGGAAGGTCAAGGTAACGAGACAACGAATTAGCGAAGCGAGCTAGCGAGCTATCAAGGTAGCGAAATCGGTCATCCATCGGCTCTCATACCAAGCGTTGAACTATTTTGTTGTGTAGGCTACCTCACTATTTCTATATAGGTGTTCTCGCAAAGAAAAGTCGTACTTTACAAACACTGCAACAAAACAGCTGAGAATGATATATAATATTGTGTATGCGTATGTGTATGTTCAGCTACAGTGCCCATCAATGGGGAACGTTGCTATTAATGAGGAACATTGCTATTAATGGGGAACATTGCTATTTATGGGAAACATTGCTATTTATGGGAAACATTACTATTAATGTGTTTTAACTTTGTCTAACGCAAATCCCCATTTTTAAAAGCAAATGAGTTTGTACGTAGGCCTGTTCATGGTTTAATATTTTATGTTTTACTTAGCAATTTTTCAGACATATGACAACGAGAAGTCATTAGGTACATGTGTACATATATTGTGTCTTCTTGTGGCAGGGAGAGTCCATGCCGCCAAAGTGCTGTCACCACTGAAGTATCATGCTGAAGACACCATACATGGCAACCCATACCCAGGCACATTATACTGACAGCGTGCCAACCAGTCGTTTCTCCGCGCTATAACCTCTCAGAGCTGAACAATCAGCGAGTCAGCAATAGGTACCATTTTCAAAGTCTTTCGTATGACCTGACCATGCTGGTCTTGATCTTAAGTCCCCCGACTTCGAGGAGGACGCACTAACTATTAGGCTACCGAAAGGGTCAAGGCGACTAAGTGTAAAAATACAGTTTGTAGTTAGGTTAAGTTATGTAGGCTAAACAGATGTATTTCGACTGCCCTAATATTGAAACTGTTCGCAGTGGCAATATTTATGGTTTCCTGGATAAATATCGGATAATGTGAACGATGAGTGCCATTTCCGTAAGGCTCCGAAGCGTGGACGAGCTTGATTTATAGACTATGGTTGAATTACGTCTATGTATAGTCTAGTGCACAGTGAAATTTGATCAATCTTACTTCGAATTTGACTAACACAAATACTAAATATAGTAAGAAGACTGTTTATCCTCCTGGTGCAGGCGTTTCGGCATTATTAACCTTGATCTTTTGCCTGTTATCGCAAAAATGTGACGATCTTTCGGCATATTTCATACAGACTTGTTTCGACAGATGTGTAATGCACTCTACACTTCGTTTACATACATATGCGATGCGCTACTGCATTGTTTTATGATGTGTATGCGTAAATCGTAACAAAGCTTTTTAAGAATTTATATGAATAGTTAGAATAAACCCTAGCTGAAGTAAATGGACAAGAGGCCGGCTTTCTTGGGTTTCGTGTGACCAGTTGCCATGTAAATGTAAATCTGTATGTTGATCTGGTTTTACTCTCCACGCAGTTGTATTTTCTGTTAGCAATAACAGAAAGCCAAGTCTTCTGCGCATTCCTCTGGATTAGACGTTTCAAAAATATAGAAGAAATAGGCAAACATGCAAGGTTTTTAACAACTATATGGGAATAACTGTTCGATTTTGGAAAACCTGTGAACACAGGATAAACAGAATAGAGCACTTATTTTTAGAGAGCCCCAATATTCAGCATTTTGGGGATCAATACGAAAACTGGATCAAAACTAACGATGGATTGCAAGATAAACTAACAAAAGAAAAAATAATTTTTGGATGAGATAAAAATATGCCGTTTTTAAATCGTTTAACAATGTTGGCACAAAAGTATATTATGAATAACAAAGTAAAATACGAACACAGATGTTTTACGAACTTTATAAAGGATGTTTCTGAATACTACGATGCAGGGGAGGATATTTCAATAACTTCAGGAAAAGAACAACAATTTAACGAAAAAATGGGCTATGTTTCGGATTTTTTTTTCAAAAAACGTGTAGAGAGACACACTGGATTATACGTTAACAACCTTATTTCTCCTTATTTCTCTTCTGATTTGTAAAAAATAAATTGCAGAAAGGTTGATAATTTATGATATGTTTATGATATTTAATATGATTAATATATTATTTACCCGCTGTTCTTATCGATGGCAAAAACCGTCCGCCCCTCAATTTACCAGACTTTCAAGACATTAAAAAATATCCGAGATTTTTTACAAAAATTTAATTTCTTAACCATGGCAAAAAAATCTCATACTGAGAATTCAAAACTTTGAAGGTTTGCTTCCAGTATGTTGATTTATTTTACTTGACTGGTGCTAACGACGGTCGAAAGCAAAAAATATCTTCCCTACGTAACAGTGGTCGGATTTACTGGTGGAGAAATCTGAACAAGGCGCGAAGCTTGGAACCCAATGTTTGCATTGCGACACAAACGCTAGCCTGGTCATCATTAATATCGCTGTGCAGCGCCGAGATTTCCTTTCTCCTTGAGAACTGCGTTCAAAAGTGTGGTAAAAAAGAATATTTGACGCGAGTTTCATAAAACCTCTGAGGCAAAAAGCGAGCTTATATATCAAACAAAACAGCGCGCTGGCTTTTTCTGCCTAACCGAACTTAAAAGCAAAGTCGAGAAATGCAATATGCTGATAGTGAGCTTCCATACAAAGCGTCTTTCTGTCCAAACATTGTAGTGTTATGTCAAGCCATACGCGACGAGGCCCTTCGGGACTGGATCCGTACATCGAGATAGAGAGCTTCCGTTCTTTGACTTGTGTAAACACGGCGGACAAGACAAACCCGGCACAAGAGAACTCGTAGCTTGCCCAAGAAGAGCCAGAGAATACGTAATCGTGCAGTATTGAATATCTCACGAGGAGCACAAAGAGGACCCAGCTCTACTATTGGAGCCTATATACAGATCTCAGTGAATTATCCGAAAACCGAAGGTAACGTTGTGACAGACATGCGCGCATTTTAGAGAAAAAAACAAAACAAACGAACATAAGACATATTTAGAAACACTTCGTTGACTGGGGAAAAGCAACCATCGGGTGATGGTCCCTCACCTAAATCCCCTCCCGGACCAGTGTCTCCACGCTAGACAATGTCTATTCCACGCTAGACAATGTCTATCACACGCCTGACAATGTCTGGTTCACTCTTGGCAATGTCTCTTCCGCGTTAGGCAATGTCTCTTCCATGCCAAACAGTGTCTATTCTACGCTAGGCAATATCTATTCCATGCTAAACAATGTCTATTCCACGTTAAGCAATGTCTACTTCACGCTAGACAAATCGGCCGAAATGTTATCGAAGTAACTGGAAGTAGTAAATGTTTTCTCCACATTTAAAGTCGGAAATAAGCGATAAACCATTCAGGCACATGAAACACGTAGCTAATATGTCTTCAGAATCTCTGGCGATCTGCATTGTGATCAACCACATAGACGGCGCTGTTATCCCTATGTACATATCTATCACGTACATGGTATTTAACAACATAGATGGCGCTGGTTGCCCAGTGTAACCGTCTATCTTGTGTGCCATGGGCAATATCATAGATGGCGCCTTTTGTAGCATGAAAACATTACATATTAACGGGAAAGACGCAATCGTCCGTTACTTTTGAATCACAGTCTGATCGGTTAGGGTCTGTAACGCTCGTCATTTTCAAACTGTATCTAATACCGCTTAACCTGGGGCTAGGGGCCGTAAAGGTAGCCATGCTCATTACATCATGCATGATGCCTTTATGAAGAGTTGCAATTAAAGCTCGATTGGGATACTTGTTTAATTGTTATTTGACATGGAACTCATTCACAGACTACGAATTTGAACTTTGATATGGAATTCAGGCCTGGAATATTCATTGTCTGCCCGGCATTATTGAGAACTGATGACCGCTTCTCTCTTGTGTGTTACCGGCTTTATTTCTTATTTGTATAATTTCTTACATACCTTTGTCTTTGGGAGCTAATGTTAAACGTTGTTTTGGAAATGGATCTTGCGATTAGGCCTATGGACTTGGAACGCCTTTTACGGACTACGAATGGTATATGAATGTCGGACTTGACCCTTATATTCTCCACCAGACTTTAAAGTATCCGGCGTTAAAAACGATGCAAATACAATCACGTTCTGTGTAAGAGCCAGTTGCTTTCTTGCTTTCACCCTCTAATTTTTGCTATTAAGTGATCTAGTCTTGTGGTCCTGACCCACTTCAGATTATTCAGTCATCTTGAATCCAGACGTGAACAGTTGCATGTATGTTTGTGTATGTATGTATGTATGTATGTATGTATGTATGTATGTATGTATGTATGTGTTTGAAGACAAGAAGTCATAAGGTGTGTTTACATACACTGTGCCTTCTTGCGGTAGGGCAAGTCCATGCCGACCAGGCGCTACCGCCACTGAAGTATCATGTCGAAGACACCAGACATGACATGACACTCAGTCACATTATACTCACAACGGGGCAACCGGTCCTGTTTACTTGCTCTGACCTGTCAGGGCTGAGTACCATTACAAGTACCACTTTAAAAGTCTTTTGTATCGCTAGACACGGGTTTGATCACAGGGTCTCCCGACTTCGGGGCGGACACTCTCAGCATTAGGCCAACGAAACGGTCTAAAACATAATGAAGCGGACAAAACTGCGTTAGTTAGGGTTGATCTGAAACCCTCAGTGTCAAAGCAAGAATGCATCTGTGGCCTTTGAATAAAACCCGATTTCCTCACAGCGATCGACTGTTTGGTGAAATTTGTTGCCCGACAGACGACTCCGCTGCTCATGAACGGTTAGTCGAACACAGCTAATTTCACGGGACATATCCTAATCTGTGTTTCCGCTTTCAGGTCCGCGTCTGCATTTTGCTATTACCCAAACACCAACTGACGCAGGACACGCGGTACCATGGAAACCAGTGTGACAGCCGGTCCGTTTAGAGTGTGTACAGGAAGTGAAAGTCGGGGGGAAAACACGAAGACTGCCCGCGGCGTCCGCGGAACAATATAAATGGATAATTTCACTGATGACCGAGCCGGCTCGAGTGCAGCCCTCGTCAGACATAGAAATGTTCCAGGAGTTAAAATTGGAGATCTCTTCATTTGTGTCGGAGAATTAAAGTTTGTTGACTCTTGTCATACACAGAATTTTGAGTACCTCTAGACCAGTGACGTCTATTGCAACCAACATAAATACATTTTTGGAGTCTGGAAGCGAAGCAATTCTGATGTGGTGAAAATTGTCACCGATTTACCGAAGTAGTTCATTTTAGAGTGTACTGCCGCGATGTGTTTTAGCATCTTTGTTAGGTTTTCTTCCATTTGGGTATGTAAACCCGCTTAGAGCATGGTTATTGTGAAGCACAATACTTAGTTCATAAAACACCGGGCCAATTATGTTTTTTGACAATAAAATTGTCTGATCCAACTCATTAGCTGCATGATACATAATGCTCGGATTTTCAGTAATTTGTTTAGGCCATGATCTTAAAAAAAATGCTTCTTGCGGGTAACGTGAGCGACAAACATTACCGAACACAAACCACTGCACTTCTCCGATTTACCGAAATTAGGTTCAGTATCAGAGGTTTGCTATCGCTAAGTCAGAAGAAAATTCACTTCATCCACTACGTTAGAGCACATTCATCTTCACACCATGAATGTAGGCCCTGAAAATCTAACAATGGCATCGTTTAAAGCCTTATGTTTTGCTGCCCATAGTCACAGATCCGTTGGACCTACCTATCTCCACAGTGTACTTCGTTTTAGGAGTGGCCTATATTTAGCTGTCTGTAAAATCTGTCATACTCGCTACCAAAATTGCCTTTATTCACTGGCTCTACACAGTGATATGTTTGAAGTTCACATTAATGAAAGGAAAATGTAGTTAGAGCACTTTTTCTTATTTATGTATTTATTTATTTGATTGGTGTTTTACGTCGTACTCAAGAATATTTCACCTATACGACGGCGGCCAGCATTATGTGGGAGGAAACCGCGTAGAGCCCGAGGAAAACCCACGCAGGTTGTTGGCTGACCTTCCCATGTACGGCCTTCTAATTTATAATGTTAAACTCCATAAGCCCAGTTCCGACGCCAAGAACTCATTGCCTCGTTGACGTCATAATTATTCAAAAACCAGTGGCATGCTGGGAAATGGGAGTGGAGATTAATTTGTCCTTCATCAAAACATTTTGAAATCTGCCCAATATCCAACATGCCACTGGATTTTGACCTCACCCGAGGCAATGGGTTCTTGCCGTCGAAACCGAGCTTACGGAGTTTAACTTTATGAATTAGAAAAAGTGCTCTAACTTCATTTTCCTTTCAATAATGTGAACTTCAAACATATCTATGTGCAGAGCTTATGTTGATACGTGTCACTAACTAAAGGCAATTTTGTCAGCGAGTATCACTGATTTTACAAACAGCGACTCTCTAAGCGAAAAAGACTATTGTCAATATGACTAAGTATTGCTCGGGACGTCAGTGCGTCGTTTATATCAGTAATCTACATAATCCTGTAATTGCAGTGGACTATAACCAGATCCCTTTCAAACCCATGGGCTCTGGTTATTACGTAAGTCTACTCTGGCGATGGTGCTGGGCGGAGCGGTATGTTGCTACTGTTGACTGCTTCTTTTAGCATGATTCCCTCTTAATTTCGTACTTTATACACTTTATTAGTTCATTTATGGAATTGGCCTGCCATTAGTGACCAAGAGCGTCCACTTTGGTTCAAGGCTGCTATACGAATGTCTGTTTCGAGGCCTGGGTTCCATCAATACGCCACGCATATATGTCAAATGTGGAAAAGTTAGTAACTTGCCAAAGGTCGATGGTTTTCCCATGATGCTGACCACCATCGTATAAATGACAAATTCTTTTGTATGTAAACAACAATCAGATAAATAAATCAACAAATAAAATGAGGTCACCTTCACCTTGCTTCAAAAGGATGATAAAGGACAGGTGTGCACAAGTTTTATTGACACATGAACAAGGTTATCAAACTCTAACCAGTCTCTGCAACAGAGTAATCCGAAAAGTTTACGAGCAAAGTTCCACTAAAGAGTCCTGTATCATAAAAGAAAAAAACCATGCTACTAACACGATTTGACTTCAGCCTTTTATCCCATGGTAGTGTCGTTGCTACCCAAAACGGCACGATTTTATTGTTTACTCCAGCAGAGTTTTTTTTCGATCTCGGAAAGGTTTGTTTCCAAACGTCAATGCGGTACAGAATTGACTGTCATTAAGGCAAGATTGATTTCTCTCTTGGATAATACAAGTAACTAAAATAAATCGTTCTTCTCTGTTGGGGTCTAAGGCTTGCGTGCCATTTAAAGACCGTCGCCATCTTGGTTGCAACAAAAAACAGACTGGAAGACGCAGGTGGAAGACCGAAGGCTTTAATCATAGACCTGGAATGACGCATACACGTTATCCAATGAACGAACATCGGAAATAATATACCTGTACCAGCAAGGTAATATAAAAACAGGCGTATTTGAAAAAAAGGCGAAAACAGAATCATAACGGATTGCCATAGAACAAGTAACCTACGCAATCTTGACACCAGGTGGCGAGTTGGATCCAAAAAAATCACTTTGGCTAGTTTCGCCATTTTGTTTTTTCACAAGACCACTACATCAATTGTATACAAAGGAAGAATGCATTACACTCCCAAAAGTGAATATATGCATCAAAACAGACATTCGTACACTAGCCGTCAACCAATAAGGACTTTCCAGGTTAATAATCGCTAGGCCAATGCCCCAAACGACGTATAACATAAATCACCAAAGAACTAAGACAAAATCACAC
Source organism: Liolophura sinensis (assembly GCF_032854445.1). Taxonomy (NCBI): domain Eukaryota; kingdom Metazoa; phylum Mollusca; class Polyplacophora; order Chitonida; family Chitonidae; genus Liolophura; species Liolophura sinensis. Next base: position 4,577,096 of record NC_088298.1, on the reverse strand, counting down.
TCTGCAAGAATTTGTAAATGCGAGAGGAAATGCTTCATGGACAAGAGCATATATATTTTTGAGGTTAAAGTTGACAAGTGTCCTACATAAATAGTAAGGAAAATCAATGCGCCCGTGTAACCTTAAGAATCGCCAACTTAAGACAAGGTTATGTGCAGCAAATGCAAATTGTGAACGTGAACAAAACCTGGTTTTGAGAGGTATAAGTCTTGTATGGACTCCCATCTATAAACAATGCTTTCACCGGCGAGTCTGCGAGAGTAAAGCTTGTTGGAGCGAGTAAAACGGCAAATGCCCGGATATCCGCCATCTCGATTACAGAATACTACGTCATTGATTGAGGAAGAGTAGTCTCTAATTAGCCTGTCTAGACCGTTCAGTCAGCAAAGGTCTCTCGGTACAGGACACGCGCAAAAATGTTCAACCTAAAGGCACAGAACATTAATTGTGCATATCACTGATCTCAAAGTGCAACTTCCATTAACAGTTCAAAATGACCACAGATGGAAGTGAGCGTAGGACTACATGTGTCCGCAGGTCTCGCCATGTTGGACATATGAGCATTTGCAATCAAATCTCGACAGAGATACGTACCTTGATTATCGACAATTTGTATATTAACATGGTACAAGACTTGAATACTGATTTCATTCATTCACTTAGAACATAATCCTCGCGTCTTTCCGTCATCACTGAAAACTGCTGAGTGCTTCTCTTTGCATGAACCCGTCCTAATTTTGTACTTAATATACTTTCTTGGTTCTTTGGGGTTTATGTTACCAGCGTTTTGGGAATTGACTATGCGATTAATGTTCTGCAGCGTCCATTTTGGTTGACGCCTGGTATACAAATGTCTGTTACGAGAAACAGGTTCTATTTACGTTCACTTCCTCGGAGGATTATACCTCAAGCTGTTGATTGATGAATTTTGCAAATAAAAGCCAATCTTGCCCGCCCACGAGTCCCCTCCTCTCGCTCCATCTCTAACTGGAGGGTATCTACCAAGACGCAGCATTATCCTCCCTCATGTCCGCGTCCGGTGACCAGTCACTCAGGAGATTCACTTATGCTCAAGTATTTTGCCACATTGCCGAACTTAGTTGACGACAATTTGATATTAGATCTCGGAGTTTCCTTGGGCCAAATCAATATTTTCATAGCGACCGAATGCCCCGTGTATTAACGCTCCGACGATTCTTCTTTCACACTCGCAATTTATGAAATAAAAATATGGCATCCGATAAAAAGCATCAAGAGTCACCCAGACTGCTGACGTCGAAGAAACCACTTTGTATATGTCATGCGCATGCGTGTGTTATATAAAGTACAATATGGCACGTTTATAATTCTGATCCGTTCGTCTGGGTTTAACAAGCCCATTAAATAGAAATGTCCTCGGTGTGTAAATCTATACCGGAAGACAGTCTTGAATCATGAAATAAAAAAATTGCCCTGCACGTTCGGGAAACGAGACACAGATCTCGTGTTTATGCCTATTTAGGGCCAGGCTGCCCCAAAATATTTGTTTTTGAGGAAATAGAGGAAATGAGAAAATAGAGGCGATGCCAGCTGAAACGTAAACCCGTCAGGTTATGTGAGAATTTGATGACACGTGGTGAAGTATATACATGTATGTACAGCTCTCATAGTTTGGAGGTAAAACAGAACGTCTGGTCTAAATGACTGCATTCATTAAAAGTTTCTGATAGAAGGAATTACATGGAATTCTCAGCAACACCTCGAAAGGCGAAGGCTATTATGGTTTATTCCACCAAAGTAATGTAGCAGTGACTCCCATTACATATAGCTTTTCATTAAATTTTGAGTTCCAAGGCTTTTAACATAGAGACCTATCTACTTCGTTGCTTCTACGAGTAGCTCAGTATATAAGTCTAAGTACAAGTCGGCTTGCTATCAATGCTATAACTGACTTGGTCGGGTGTCATTTCTGGTGATTCCCTTTATGACATTTGTGTCTCACTGGAATTACAGATGCGGCTTTATAAGCGGATGTTTATTGGATGTCCGCCTATGTCTGCATTGCTTTCATGTGATTGTTTTTTAAAGGTGAAGAGGTCACAGGATTTTGAATAATTCTAGACCTGTGACGTCTAATACAGTAATACCACTGGATTCCTTTATTTACCAAATTCTTCTTTAACCATTGTGCTACAGGTCGTGTAATTTGTTACTTTCTAAGCATTTGCGTGGACAGGTAGAATACGTCTCTAGCTGAGATAACGTGACAACAGATCATATTTCACCCGTTACCTGTGAGCATTTGTCAGTTATCACACTGTCGTCACTGCTCTGGTTTTACTCTCTGTGCTCTACGTCTATCACTCTGTCGTCACTCCTCTGGTTTTACTCCCTATGCTCTACGTCTATCACACTGTCGTCACTTCTCTGGTTTGGCTCTCTATGCTCTGCGTCTATCACACTGTCGTCACTCCTCTGGTTTGGCTCTCTATGCTCTGCGTCTATCACACTGTCGTCGCTGCTCTGGTTTTACTCGCTATGCTGTACGTCTATCACACTGTCGTCGCCCCTCTGGTTTTACTCTCTATGCTGTACGTCTATCACACTGTCGATGCTGCTCTGGATTTACTCTCTATGCTCTACGTCTATCACAGTGTCGTCACTGCTTTCGATTTACTCTCTATACTGTACGTCTATCACACTGTCATCGCTGCTCTGGATTTACTCTCTATGCTCTACGTCTACCACACTGTCGTCACTGCTCTCGATTTACTCTCTATACTGTACGTCTATCACACTGTCGTCACTGCTCTCGATTTACTCTCTATGCTGTACGTCTATCACACTGTCATCGCTGCTCTGGATTTACTCCCTATGCTGTACGTCTATCACACTGTCGTCACTCCTCTGGTTTGGCTCTCTATGCTCTACGTCTATCACACTGTCGTCAATGCTCTGGTTTTACTCCTATGCTGTACGTCTATCACAGTGTCGTCACTCCTCTGGTTTTACTCTCTGTGCTCTACGTCTATCACAGTGTCGTCACTCCTCTGGTTTTACCCTCTATGCTCTACGTCTATCACAGTGTCGTCACTGCTCTGGATTTACTCCCCATGCTGTGCATCTATCACATTATCGTTGCTGGTATGGTTTTACTCGCTATGCTGTACGTCTATCACACTGTCGTCGCCCCTCTGGTTTTACTCCCTGTGCTCTACGTCTATCACACTGTCGTCGCTGCTCTGGTTTTACTCCCTATGCTCTACGTCTATCACACTGTCATCGCTGCTCTGGTTTTACTCCCTATGCTCTACGTCTATCACATTGTCGTCGTTGCTCTGGTTTTACTCCCTATGCTCTACGTCTATCACACTGTCCTCACTCCTCTGGTTTTACTCTCTGTGCTCTACGTCTATCACACTGTCGTCGCTGCTCTGGTTTTACTCTCAATGCTGTACATCTAGCACTCTGTCGTCGCTGCTTTGGTTTTACGCTCTGTGCTGTACGTCTGACACACTGCCTTCGCTGTTCTGGTTTCACTGGTTTTACTAATCTTTTGCATTGTCACATTTAGACAGCCGGTGATTCTAAAGATGTAACCGAGACGTCCATTCCCTTGAACCTATCAGGTTGGCTGAAGATATAATCATGCCACAAGTCAGCCGTTCAGTCAGTCAGTGAGTCAGTCAGAAAGAATTTTTTCCGTGTACGGAAATTATGTAGCCTGGTAACGGGGATAGCTGTGGAAACAACGGACTCTGTACGCTAATGCGGTAAATCCCAGCACAATCCTGTAAATTTCCGAATCACAAGTACAAAGCACCCATAAAAGTTATATGGCCATAAAATAGATGGTTGCCGGGCAATAACCCCGTAAAACTGCATTCCTGACCAATGACGCAGAATAAACATGAAATAGAGGCGGTACAAAGAAATGCAATAAAATATGCCTCAAAAATGAAAAAAAAATCGTTTTATGGAATCTTTCAATGCACCCTTTAAACAATGACATGCGGAAGTTTTTTTTTTTACACCAAAGTACCTCCACTTTCCACGTTATGTGTTATCTGTATTTGAATACCTCATGCCAGGCGCCAGATTCCATCTTTTTCCACAATCTGAGACTGACACACATACACAAAACTTGGCTAAGTCGCCTAAACATCCGGGTACAGTAGTTATATATGTGTAGGTTACCTGCCGTTGGACATTTACTGTTCCCATTATGTTCAATATTTGATGGGTTTTTTAGCGATCGTTTCCGTCCTTGCCTTTAGCAAGCGACCGCCTACAAAGTCCATGCCAAGGAGAGACCTGTGCGGAAAACGCAGACCAAAATGCCACTGAATGTCCCTAATGTATTGGCTTACGTTTGACTGAATAACAACCTGACTGAGTGACTAATTGATTGACTGTGTAACCAAATGATTGACTGTGTGACTAATTGATTAACTATGTGACTAACTGATTAAGTGTTTGACTAACTGATTGACAGTGCGACTAACTGATTGACAGTGCGACTAACTGATTGACAGTGCGACTAACTGAATGATTGTGTGACTAACTGTCTCGCTGTGTGATTAGCCTTTGGTAAGTCGTTTCAGTGAAGCAGCACTAGGTAAGAGCGGTAGAAATCCGTCCAGCGACAAGGAGGCACATTACATACACTCTAAGAACTCCTTCTCGTCATATGACCGAAAAATTGTTAAGTACGACGCGAAACCGCAAGCGCTCACTCACTCGCCCTATCTCCATGCCCACTAGACTCTATGAGTCAAAACATTCGTATATCGTATTCGTATTCGTATATCACGCAACTGGATGTTCCGGCTCAATAATCGCAAGGACAATTTCCATAATAACGTTCAACACAAATCACCAAGGAAGTAAAAAAAATGTATAAAATAAGAAATTACGACGGAATCATGCAAGCAGAACCAGTCAACAGTTTCAATGGTGCTGGAAAAGCGCGAGGTTTTTGCAATCAGTGTACCATGTTAGTTTATAAGCTGTTTATAATGTATCTCAGTTGAGCTCTTTTTGCAACTGTTCGTATTTACAACGTAGTAGTCTAATTCAATAGACATAGACTATAGTTAGGTCGTATTGCAAAGACAAACGTTTGCATGGGTTACAAACCGTGGGGTAGACAATCTTGAGATCGCACATATACCCATAACCAGTTAGTGTTCAACTGCTCTAACATGGCACAGTCTATGGCCCAGTAAGAATTTCCAGATTAAAAGCTGATTTATAGTTACACAGCACGTGAGAATGAAAATCCCTGATTTCCTATCAAGTTAATCAATAAAATGCAACTCGGTTGAGCTGGCGATTCTTGCCTGTCGTTTGTAGATTTGTCTCAGGTGCACAGGCTATGTCCTGTAGTTGAAGAACTTCAGCGTACATCCATTCCTGATTCTCATAAGCCCTATAACACCAGGTGTTAAGTTGGACAAAAACGGGGGAGGGAGGGGAAAGAGTGGAAGGAGAGATACCCTCTAAATTCCCTGGCCAGGGCAAATGCATTTGTCAGGGTAGATAAATTTGCGTGTGGTATTAGAGATCAAAAGACTTAAGGCGTCCTACTGATATTGGTTAAGTCAGTCGCAGTTTGACCTTTTCCTTTTTCCAATGATTCTCAATATTTGATGCGTACTTTCACGATCGTCACAAGTTGGTGTTTTCCGCCAGCTTTGGGCTAATCCCCAGTCCTTTTCGCACAAGTCGTCTGCCCGATGACGTCACTGGTGCGCGCCCGACCTTTTCCGTGTAAGCGGAGACAAAGCTCTGCGGAGTCCGCGCTGACGGATGTAGTGTGGTTCCCTTGTCTTGGCACGGTATTATACGGTGTATACAAGATTAAACTATCCAAAATCCTGATACAGTGACGTCCAGACTACGCTAATACCACAGACTTTTTCTCTCCAACTTAGTAAACAGCGCTGTCTATCAAAGTATATCAAAGCCCAGGGAATATTCTCAAAACCAATACACATATGCGTCACTATAAAGGAGATCAAATCCAGCACCCGCCGTTTTTGCTTGTCCGGATAGACAGGTATCATTCAGTCTCTTAATACATAACTGCGCTATTTTATCCGTATGTACACCATTTAGTGAGTGAGTGTTTGGGGGTTTAAGTCGTACTCAGCAATTGTTCAGTCATATGACGACGAAGGAATCCTTAGGGTGTTTATAATGTGCCTCCTTGTTGCAGGACGGATTTCCACCGTTCTTTTATCTAGTTTTACTTAGACGAGCCATTATACTGATACAGGTCAACCAGTCGTCAAACTATCCCCTTCATGCAGAGCGCCAAGCGCTGTTTTAAAGTCTTAGGTGTGACTCGGCCTAGGACTGATCGTGGATCTACCGCTCTCGAAGCGGACGGTCTACCAGCTGTACTATCGGGGCCGGTATGTACACCATGGAACATATGTAATCATCGCTGATTAGTAACTAATAATCACCAGAGCATTCAAATCGTTCACAAAACGAGTTTATAAGTTATCAAAAATCAAAATATGAGACTCATATCAGATGAAGATGACGCTGTTCAAAATCTGTGCAATTCGGCCATGCATCTTTAAGATTCACTCAAAAATCGTAAAAAAAATTTAACAAAAAGTGTGTTGTCTGAGTGATGCTAGAATGTATTCTGGTATTATAACACAATATTGTGTCATGTTCAATATAATATTGTGTTAGTCTAATAGCGTCTTTATGTTGAATTAATAGAATATGTGTGTTATATTTAACAGAAAAATCTTCGGCAATAGCAGAATACATCCTAACATCACTAAGACAACAGACTTTCTGTTAAATTTAACACATTATTTTTTAGAGCGTACATCAAAAATAAGCGCGGGGCAGCATATTATTAGGACCCCATACAGGGCCACCTAGCGGTATAAGGTGGATATATTACAAGTAACTTATAATAACCGGTTTGATTTTTCCTCTTTAAAGCAAAACACCAGCGTTGGGCCTTGCAAACTGCATACAGATGCTTTTATGTTCCCTGAATCCATTCCGATCTTTTAAAACATTGAAAACGGAAGGAAAAACGGTAGAATTTGGTAATCAAACATCAGAAAATGTACTCCACTACGATGGAGCCGCTGTTGACCTTGTGACGTCACGGTGGTACATTCCCTGCCGACAGCGAGGCTTCTCTATGTGCACAGACCACTGAAGACAATTGCTATACATTTACAACTAATTTCGAGATTACTCCATGCCCAAGTGTGGTTTTGCGACTACAGTAACGCAACGCAGGGTGCTGTAAAGTTACACATACATGGTCTAAAAATACCACGGACTGAGAAAATATTGACCAGATCTCATCAAACACACCCTTTGATTACGGAGGACGATCGTAGCCGTATGACACTTGCTAATTCAGCCACCTAAAATAAAAAGCCGATATCCCCCACTCCACGCCCCCCCCCCCCCCAAAAAAAACATAAGTTGTTCAGTTACATGCTTGTTTAAAACAGCAGGCTGTCACACGAACTGTAGGGAGTCGCTAGTCGTTGCCTTTACAACGGCCACGAGGCGACAGAACGGCCCTCCAGCCCAGCTCACCTACTGGCCGCTGTGCGCGCGTGATGCGCCACAGTATGACGTACCTTGAAGCCCGTAACGGGAACTTCGGCAAAAAAAAAAAATTGGCATTTCTATGTGTTGCCAGCCGCTGTTTCCATTCAGTATAATACAAGCTGTATTTACTTTTGCAGTGAAAAATAAAAGATAAGCTCGATTGTCACTTTCACCAGTGTTGGGTGACAGGCTGTTCTCGTCACTGCATATCACTGTCAGCTGCATGGACCATCGTGTCGCATGCCGGTAGGCTTGTAGCTTGACTTGGATATAAAAAATATAATCTGTGGACTGCAAAAACCGCGACAAATTCTCCACGGGTAACACCATAATTCCATGGATATCGAGTTTTTGTGTCAGACAAAGCAAACGGAAGCGTTCTTGCGTCATCTACGGTGGTTGGTATGTGACCCAAAATCGGTCATCGTATCGCCAAGTCGCTATGTTGCACACGCTTTTCCAGGATCGGATATAACTACGGTATCTTTTGAAATACTTGTTGTAAAACTGTTTTACTTATATGGTTTTCAGGGCGCTAATGAGGAGGCGTTCATGTAGGGGTAATTATAGATTTAGTCATACGATAGCTTCAAGAAAAACACACACTGGGTAGGCCTAATGCATGGATTTGTCAACACCTTGCAGAACTTTTCAATATATAATCCCGACAGGTCTTCACGGCATGACGTCATCCGACAAGGGCTCCGCGGCCGACACGATAGGCGGGCGATCCAACTTTAATGGTTTTTTTAAGTGGATCTAGTTGAAATAATATTTATTAGAGTTCCCCTTTAAGGTTACGCACAAGCCTACAGACACTCCCCTACTTTCTCGCGCCCTGCCTTACATGTATTTCGACCGCTAACATAGATCAATTTCACGGACAGTGTGACTCTCCCGTCTCTAATGGTACATTTAATGACTGTATCCGGACGCATACACGTTATCCTGTATTTTTAGATCGTCGAATCGCCGAACTCGGCACGCACTATTACCATGTAGCGATGCGACCAGGTGACGCGACCACGTCACGCTAGGTAACCGTATCGTTCCAGTCTGAAAGGATGCCTTTGTTTTTCCACTTACGTTACTGCTATACTGTTACCAGATTCTCGGTTAACATTAGCAGGCTGTTACAGAACAGATATGGTGGGCTGTTGGTGCCATTCATATTTCTCTAGAGTTTATATCATATGTGACTCATTGTGGAATGATTAGCCTTCGACGATACTGTAGTCTGTAGCTCGGTTTGGACGACAAGAACCCATTGCCTCGGAGCCGTCATAGTTATTCAAAAACCAGTGGCATGCTGGGTATTGTGTTTCGACGGAGGGCGACACCAGTTACCTAAACTGTTATCGACTTAACTATTAACTCTGTTACTGACACAGCATTATTTGAAAATGTTTACACGTTTTAGTATAATATAACCTTTGTAATGAATTTTATTTTATCTCTTGTAGTGTATGATCTCACGGCAGAATGGATTTAATGATGGGTGTTAGGGAATTAAAGCCACTTAGTCTATTCGCAGAGACAATAGTGTAGGCCGTGTTACTGCGTGGAGTTTGTTCTAACCCCTTATTGGTGCAGCCGTTATACAACAGATTACTCTCCACGCCCATTGTGCAGCATGCTACTGGCGTTTGAGTAATTACGACCTAACCCGAGGCAATGAGTTTTTGGTGTGGACCTTGTGGAGTTTAACGTTATGAATTAGAAAAGTATTCTGTCTGCATTTTCTTTGCAATAATATGGGCGTTCAGCATATCAGTCTATGCAGCTTGGGTTGTTATGTGTCACGGACTAAGGATAATTTTAATAGCGTGTGTGGCTGATTTTACAAACAGCTGAATTTAGGCGACGTGCTAGAAGAAATAGACTATAGGCCGCTTCGGTGGCCTAATGGTTAGAGCGTCCGCCTCGAAACTTCAAACCTGGGTCGGGTCATACCAAAGACATTTAAAATGGTACTTTTTGCTCCATCGCTTGGCGCACAGCACTGAGAGGCTAGATCAAGGAAACAGGACTGGTTGTCTTGGTGTCAGTATAATATGACTGGGTGGGATGTCATGTCCGGGGACTCCGACATGATACATCAGTGGCGGCGGCATTTGGGTGGCATGGACTCGCCCTGCCACAAGAAGACTCAGTATATGTACACTCACAATTTCTCCTCGTCGTCATATGACAGAAAAATTCGCAAGTACGACGTTAAACCCGCAAGCATTCATACATTCATTAAACAATACTAAACGTACGACTCAACATTAATGTTTTACTGTAAAATGTGTCTTATTTTCTTCCTATGTGTTTGTTATACCACGAATTCGTTGCGCACGAGTCGTGCAAAAAATACATTGTATTGTACTGTATACTCACCTCAGTAGAGACCCGTACCTTGTCGTCTAATAACTGCTGAAAGAGTGCACAAATCTGATTCAGATGGCCAATTTACATAATCCAGAATGACCAATTAAAACGATAGTAATGTCGTAATTGTTGTAAAGAATGAACGATGGGGGAGGGTGAATACGGGCCAATTTTTATCATATTCGTCGGGTGTTATGTATGGTCCACTTGTGGCTGATCAGTGACGCCTGATATTGCTGAATTTTTTTATATTTCTGAATGCGAGGCTCAGTCGTCGACAACCTACATCGTTGTAAGCTATGTGAAGAGAGTATGTCGTGGAAAGAGTATGTACTGTAGTGTGCTGTACTGTGCCGCACTGTGCTGTACTGTATTGTACTGTACTGTAGTCTACTATACTGCACCGCACTGTGCTGTACTGTGCTGCACTGTATTGTTCTGTACTGAAGTGTATTATACTGTACTGCACCATGCTGCACTGGGCTGAACTGTGCTTCACTGTGCTGTAATATATTGTACTGTACTGTGTAAACTACGTGAGGAGAGTCTGTCGTGGAGAGAGACTGTGCTGTACTGTGCTGTGTAAGCTATGTGAAGAAAGTATGTCGTGGAGAAAGTATGTACTGTATTGTACGGTACTGTAGTGTACTATACTGTACTGCACTGTGCTGTACTATGCTGCATTGTGCTGTGGTATACTGTACTGTGATGCACTGCAACGTGCTGCACCGTACTGTGGTATACTGTACTGTGGTGTACTGCATTGTACTGTACTGTGATGTACTGTACTGTTCTGCACTGCACTGCACTGTGTTCCACTGTACTGTACTGTATAATGGTGTACTGTACTGTGATGTACTGCACCGCTCTGCGGTGTGCTGTGGTGTACTGTGCTGTGGTGTACTGTAAAGTCTGTCGTAGAGAGAGTATGTACAGTACTGTATTGCACTGTGCTGTGTAAGCTATGTGAAAAGAGTCTGTCGTGGAAAGAGTATGTGGTGTACTGTGCTGTGGTGTACTGTGCTGTGGTGTACTGTACTGTGGTGTACTGCACTCTGCTGCCCTGTACTGTGGTGTACTGCACTGTGCTGCACTGTACTGTGTTATGTTGGGTTGTGTTGTATTGTATTGTGATCATTTATGCCAAGACGGGGTGCAGATATAATATCATTGGAGATTATCAATTATATAACAAGACTCATAACGTTACAGAGGTTAAAACTACCCCCCTAACCCTCCCCCACCCGCTTCCATATTACCCGTTATAATATAAAATGTAAAAAAAAAAAATCATTAAAACATGAAACGTTCCGAAATATGGGTAAATGTCCTCTGACAATAAGAGAAAATAGAAAATGTAAGATATGCCAATAAAACTGGGGAAAAAATGTTCTTTTGTTATTTTTGCATATGGCTTATAGACTCTTCGCAAGGTATAACTAGCCGTTGTCAGGCTAAGTATAGCCTGTTGAGTCAAAGCCTGTTTCATTCGGAATCTACATTGAGTATCCCGTGTCATTTACCTTCGTTCTAAATGCTCTAAATGGTATAAACAGACAAAAACCCTCTTTGTATTCATTGAATGGGTCGCTCAGCGGCTTTGTGTGACCCCGCTTAACCTGTGCTTTGGAGGGGATGTATAAGTATCAATATTTTCAACTTGGGTACGCCGTGTACAGGCTGATTCAATTGAATTTCGTGCTCGGAATGCTGACATCGGTTTGCAGTCACACAGGTCGATAATAGTTAATGGCTATACTTGTATCGTTCATTTAGCCAACACTACCTTCACACAAAGGTAAAGTTGATTCTGGTAAAGTTTTTGGATCATTTTCTGTAACTTTCAGCAACACTTCGACCATAACGTGGTATGTGTTTAATTTCCTACGTATGTGTACATGTACCAAAGGCTATCGGCAGTATAAACATGTCGCAGTTTTATCAACTCCTCAGGTCTGACAGCAACCCGCGGATGGTTGTGGATTTCCCCCGGGCTCTGCCCGGTTTCCACCCACCATAATGCTAACTGTCGTCGTATGAGTGAAATATTCCTGAGTACGGCGTAAAACACCAATCACATAAATGAATAAATAAATAAATAAATAAATAAATAATATCTCCTCTGTGATATGTGTTGTGGACTACCCATTGGATACTACATTCGCGTGTCTTTCCAACATTATCTGATTATTTTTACTTTCAGCAACTATCTTCTGTTAAAATTATGTATATTTTTAAAAGTTAATTATACTGATTTTAAATAACGAATACAACTGAAAGTTTCTCTACGGGCATTGTTTTACTGGTTGCCGGCGTGAACTGTAATTTGCACATTTCGCTTACTATATCACGATGATGTCTTGCTAAAACAGACTGATTTCAATGTCGAGAAGTATACACATAGTGCTGCATCACTGAATCACCATGCTGAAGACACCAGATATGACATCTCAGCTATACCACAGCATGCCGACATTGGCACGGCCACTTTTTAGCCTAGCCCTCATGCTGGGGACCGAGTTGAAAGCCAGGTCTCAGTTTCACAAAGATGTCGTACATGTACCATAATCGCACATATAGGACAATGGTACGGTAATAGTGACGTACAAAATATCGTACGACAAATGTACGATAAAAAATGTCGTACGCCCCTTTGTGAAAGTGGGCCCTGATGAGGTAGTACAGATATACTATACTCTACACGCCTATATCTACTCTTGCTAAATAGAAACGCATCATTAGAACATGATGGTGACACCAGATGCTGAGGTGAAATTATGAGCTGATGTCATGGCCGAATGAGATTTTTGACAATCACGTGACCCGTCTCTTGGCTGAATCGTCGTCTCCCTTCCCACCATTGGTTATTAAATGTAGTTTAGTCATAGCCGGTGTGGCGATCTGATATTTTCTTCGTTACAAACGGCTTGTTTATATAGCAGAACTGGATTCAGTGTAATAATAACGCACCAAATAGAGGGTTTGCACGACATAATTTCGCTGCCAGATTGGAGCAGAGCTGCTATACCGGATCATGTTAATAATGACAGGCTTTTGCGAGATGGCGGCGCTCACGCTATAGCTTTTTTTGAACAAAAAGCGGAACTCACCAAAAAGGAGGCGCGTTTAGGTCATCATATGACCATCATATGGTCATCATCCATACACTTCCTCTAGCCTTGTAAGTTATAGTTGCATCCACTGCAATACAGAAAAAAAGAAACAAATAGAGTACAGCAGAATAAATCTCAAGCAAACTGAAATGAGTTTGAAGTAATAAACATCGTATATGCAAAAAGGGGTGAATCTAGATATATATGCCCATAAAGTGTGATGTAAGCAGAGGATAACGCGCAGCCCAGCCTGGACCTCAATTCCTAAAGCGCAGAACATGCACTATATATAGCATTATAAAAGACCTACAACATAAAGAGTAAATCCAGAGCAGCAAGAACAGTGTGACAGTTGGCAAATGATCACTTAGCCAGCTGTGCCAACCCTGTCTCTTTGACATGGATTCTTTGAGTGGCATAAAGAAGATCGCAAGAAGGCATCCACAAAGACAACACTTTATGAAAGACAACTTCCTGTCACCGTGATGGCGATGTTACACTTTAAAGGGAAGACACATCCGTGTGGCCGTATGCGCGTATTAAAAAACCAGACTGTCAACGACCCCTCCCCCCATCCGACAGAGACGCAGCTACTTCTACAGCTTTGTGTCGCACTCATAAAAAAAATTAGGTATTTCAGATACACTTGCTAGTGATGTGCCTGAAGTCAGCCGTTTTGGCTTTCTTTCTTTTTTTTTTTTTGTCTACCCGTGTTCTGAATTGTTGTACCGGTACAGTATACTTGTAAATCCAGCATGGCCGAGACCTGCTTATCTTTGGCATCATCAAATCAGCGTAGATTCTGTTTTCCTTACAGGTGCGCTCGCACTAGTTTTAATAGTCGGTAATCCTGGAATGGCGTTTCTAAGCTGGTATACAGCCCTGAGACGAGAGTCGCTAACGAGGCATATGTAATATTTCTGAGCATTATTGATTCAAATCGTACGTGTAATTAAGCGGACGCCCTGCATATTAGCGAATGGTTCGATTACACGCGAATATGACATAATCAACGTATAATCCTGACTCTCGCTGCCGATGCCGGCTGTTTGATCGAGTGTGTATAGACAATCTGGAAGACATCACAGCACATTAACGACGAAAGAGTTAGTCCGGAGATATTATATAAGTGGAATTATCAAAATATGGACTCATCATGACTGTGACGTACGAAATAATATACATGTAATGACATTATCCAAGGCTTATCAAAACAACCCGTCTGCTTGGATGCAGTACATTATTGCTGTAAATTTACAGCTCACTTGGTAGCATACACAACAACTGATGACTAATAACAAGCTCGCTGCATCTTTAATTGGATCTTTAATTGTGACTAAAATGATCTATCGGAAACAACTTCTGAATTTCATGGTTCATTTTTTTTTCGAACTCACGAATTTTTCACAAATATGATGGCTGGCAAACACGGTCGTTCAGGTACTACTTGACAAATCTTTCATTTCAAATCGCAGCAAAATCGCCATAGAGCCAAATCACCACGGGACCAAATCACCACGGGACCAATCACCAGGCAGCCTAATCATCACGTGACACAAGGATATGAACACATGATCATGTTATATTATATGTATATGCTATTGAGCAAGCGCAATCACGTGGCGTTCTGAGACGAATAAATTCTTCTTGCTGAATCTTATTGTGATTGAATATTAAATGTGATGACACACAGCATTTTGAGTAATTCTAGACCAGTGACGTCTAAAAAAAAATGCAATTAACATCTAGGCCGCTCTTCTTTTTACCTAATTCTGCTTAAGCCATGGTGCTTGGGGACGTGTATGTTGCTTCTCCTTTTTAAAATAAAACCCTAACTGAGGTAAATTGATAAAAGGCCGAATTGTACCGGTCACGTGTGACCATTTAGCGATTATCACATTGTCATCGCTGCTCTCATTTTACTCTCTATGCCGTGAGTATTGTATTATGTGCCATTGCTGTAATACCAACGATATTGGCCTTGTTTAGGACTTTTTGGCAAGATTTTCTTTTGGTGTCAGTTGTAAAGTGGGCATAGGGGGTCATGTATGCGCTGTGAGGAGTATGTCTTATAACACCATTTAACATCTTCTTTGTACTATTTGATATTCTTAGCTACATTCAGTTCCTGTAGTGGGAGAAATAAGGTTAAAAGCGAAGTTAAACCACAAGCTTTCAAAAACAGAACATTTAAAAGGATACAGAATCGACTGCATGGCTGACAGTGGACACAGGGCGTCCTGGGTTAAATCTTGGAGTTTAGGTCACGCTTGAATAAATGTACCATATGTAAAATTCAGTTTAGGCCGGGCATAGCTTGGACTTGCCTATCTCTCACACCAGCCAATCAGAATCGAGCCTGTATCTCTTTGACATCTTCTTTGTACTATCTGCTGCTTGGTTAAACTCGGCGGAATTAAATCACAAGCTATCTAAAACAAGATTTCGAAAAAAAGCGAACAAATTCTGATGCTTGAAAAAAAAAACTGGCAATCACAGTAAACGGAAAATTTTTAATAACTAAAAGTTAATATCAAGTAAACAGCCTCTAAAATGGTAATTTAGGAAGGGAATTGTAGATTATAAACTAGTAAACGATTGTGTCTAACAGCTAAATGTTTTTTTTTTCAAATATACCATAAAATGAACGATATTTTTCAAGATTGGGTAAACTGCATTGAATTGTTGGAGTTTTATAGGATGACAACTAGAACACAGAGAGAGCATTCACGGCTGTAAACAAAAAATTCTTCAACACAGTATCTGAAAAAGAACGATAGTTTAAATTCCCATCTTCTGTCTCTCAGGAGTGACTCATTTGGTTCCAGCGGAAGATAAATTAAATTAAAAAAAATCCAGCTTGAAAACAAGCTCTTAAACCGAACTTATATAGCAGGGAACGGCCTGAAATGTCACTACTCTAATCGCTCTGCACAATTAAAAGTCAGTGAAGGAGACTGGCTGAAAGAATAGTTTTTTTATGATTTTACTTTGATTCAACGGCAGAGACACAGATACAGAGTTTCAAGGCTATAAACATCAAAGGCTTGTAGAAAGAGGAACTTTCTACGGGGTTTAATTGTCGTTAATAACTGTGTTTTACAATTTAAGACGCTGTCACCACACAAACAGCGTGGTTAAAATCATGATGATCTTTGAAAAGATCATTTGTCGACCAGTGTTGAAATTGAATTTTCATCGTCTTCAATCGCGAGCGTTTATATTGTCGTCACTTTGCAACACGCCATTCGCCACTGCGGCCCTGCCACGCAGACAAAGATCTACTAGTCGTCTTCAACGCTTTGTACATCCACATTTGTTGAAGTTGTTGCGGCTATATCAAACTAAATTTATTTATTTATTTGATTTGTGTTTTACGTCGTACTCAAGAATATTCTACTTACAGGACGGTGACCGGCAAAATTAGAGAAAACAAAGATGTTTGGTTTTCATACATGCTCAGAGGAGCCACAAACTGAATCTGCAAAAATATTTTAATCAAAATCAATGCACAGAAACCAACAACCAAAAAGAATCAAATAAATCGTTAAAAATGCAAAACTTATAAACATCGACCCGGCTGATTCTTAAAGTTGATGAAAGGATCTACAAAGTGATCCAGCACATGCATGTGCAGAAATGAATCAAAATCGGACAATATTTGGCATAGTTATTTCAGACAAACAGACATACAGACAGTCCTAAATTAATGTCCCTTCGTTTACTTGAAGCGTTTACTTGAAACCAAAACTACACCATGAACACCACGTATCCCAGTGCCAGGGTTTAGGAGTTACATAAAGGATAATGAGGTTGACATTCAGTACATTTTCCCTGCTTGGCACTCTGACCAACTTCAACAGAAGTTTAGAAGTTTGAAGCAGTATCTTTATCTCCCCATAGTAGCGAACAAATCTCAGCACATCTTCCCTGGTTGACATTCTCCATTGACCCAGATCAACGGAAGGTTTAAGCGGTGACTTCCTGCCTCATTACAATGAACCCAGTGACCTTAGCGTTGTTCAAGACTTCTGTACAAACTTTACTAGTGGTGACAGTGATGTCAAGCGAAAGGTAGAGAGAGACGCATGCGCTGTGTGTGTGTGTGGGGGGGGGGGGGGGGGGGGGGCATTCGACAAATTGTGTCTGGCTGATGCCTTGTATTGTTCTTTGTGTATTTAGTTCGTGATTAGAAAGCATTTAGCAAAGTAGGGAGAAGCTGGATAGATCATCGTAATCGTCGACTAAAAAGATCAAAGGATGGTAGTGAAGTCGTTCTCCACAAGGCATGCAGACAGACGCTCAAAGCAATAATCTCCGAGAAGAAATGATTTCTTTGGGGCAGAAAGGATCTAAATACACTCTTTTAGGATCTACCTGAGAGGCGAAGATCAAAGGCATAAAGAACGACTGGTACGAAGCTCTATTCGTGACTTCAACGGAAACATATACGACAATAGACTACAATACAGACGGTAAAACCAGTGACAGAGTGTGATAGCTGTAAAATGGTTATAACTGGTAGAAACGAGCTTTAACCCAGGATTTTACTCTAACTGCTCATGTAAATGGTCAAGCAGAACCAATTTACACGCCTCCTAGCACCATGGCTTGAGCAGAATTTGGCACAAATATGCAGTGATGTTAACTTCAGTGGGGGTACACGGCACTGAGCTAGAATTCATCAAACTGTTATGTTATTATGACACTTCATACTCATAAGAACAGACGTATTGTCGATATTTTGATGGTTCAAAAAGTTGGGTATTTTCAATAGGTAGACATCTCTGAGATGTGTGGTAGGGTGGGGGGGATGGGTGGTCAAATAAGGCGTCAGTTTTAATTTCTTTGTCAAAATACAATCCCATCTTCTTGGAATTAATATAGATTGTTTTCGACATGACATTTTTGTGACTTTTAGGGAGCAGCTCTTGAGGTGGGATTACAGACTGGTTTGTTCCCACTGGAAGATAAAAGCTAAGCTTTCGTTGAAAGACAAGCTTAAAAGAACAAAGGAATACAATTCCCTTTCTCAGGATTTAGTCCGTTCTCGGTTAATTTTTTGCTTCAGCGTTTTTATTAGGCCGTGACGCAAGGCTTTGAACCATTTTATGGTAACAATTAAGGTCACAGGAAACAAAAACGAAAAATGGAAGATAGATGAGGTATTTATAAAGGCAATTCCTTCATATTATTACCCAATATATACGGTAAAAGTAAAAGGGAAAACAGAAGTAGAGTAGAAAATGCTATACAACGGATTAGCTGCCAACTTATTTGATTTCAT
Organism: Liolophura sinensis; assembly: GCF_032854445.1. Taxonomy (NCBI): domain Eukaryota; kingdom Metazoa; phylum Mollusca; class Polyplacophora; order Chitonida; family Chitonidae; genus Liolophura; species Liolophura sinensis. The sequence goes on along the minus strand of NC_088298.1, from coordinate 4,558,739 downwards.
AAACATAAACGCTAATTAGGAAGTCAAACAAAGAAGTGGAAAAAATTGCCATGAAGAAACTCTTTTTTTGTTTTTTGTTATTTATACAATTCCACTGTCGCTTTGACGGTCAATGGCACAAAAGCCAAAACAGACTTCATCTGAACACAGAGAGGAAAGATGAAAGACATAAGCATCTTGAGCCCATGTAGTTTTGCCGTCGATTTAGTTAACGCTTGAGGAGTTTGAAATGAAATCAAACGTTAACAGCTAATAGACCCTGGTAAAACTGATGAGTGTTATTTACAGGTTGGCTAAGTGCAATCTGCCACAGCAAGTGCGCTGACACTACAAACATTCGTTTGCCCGGATGGTAATAAGCCCGAAAGACGAAAACAAACAACCAAACCTCTAACTTCTATCCTAACCAGTTCTTCTTGGCCTTTAAAGGTTTGCTTAACCAAAAAAAGGTTAAGATGAACAAAATTGCAACAGCATTTTAGAGAAGTTGTATTAGCGCCAGCTTGGGAAATAAGACTCTGTCATTAGTTCTTAAATACAGCTATGCGCTCGCTGTGAGTTCAAGTCCAGCTCATGCCAGAAGGTCTGCCAGCAACCTGCAGATGGTCGTGGGTTTCCACCGGGTTCTGCCCGGTTTTTCCGACGTGGTTGTGAATTGTGGTTGTGAAATATTCCGACGTGGCGCAATGACCCAGGAGCCTCTCACCAATGCGGTCATTGATCGTACGTGAGAAGGTCTTGAGCAACCTGCGGATGGTAGTGGGTTTTCTCCGGGCTCTGCCCGGTTTCCTCCCGCCATTATGCTGGCCGCTGTGGTATAAGTGAAATATTCTTGAGTACGGCGTAAAACACCAATCAAACAAACAAATAAATAATTAAATCAAGTACGGCTTTCTCTTTCTGGCTTGGTTGCGACAGCAACATTTTCCCTGTGGAAGGAGATATAAATTCAGATAGTAATTATAGTCATGATTGTGGCTGTATTTATTTATTTATTTGATTGGTGTTTTACGCGGTACTCAAGAATATTTCACTTACACGACGGCGTCCAGCAGTATGGTGGAAGGCAACCGGGCAAAGCCCGGTGAACACCCACGACCATACGTAGGTTGCTAAGAGGCCTTCCCACGTACGGCCGGTGAGGGCAGCCAGCATAAACTGGTCTTGAACTCATAGCAACCGCATTGGTGTGTGGTTGTATAATTGTAGTTCTGCTGGTAATTATAGTTATGATTGTGGTTGTATAGTTGTGATTCTGCTGGTAATTATAGTCATGATTGTGGTTGTACCTGTATTTATGGTTGCCATAATCACATTTCATAAGATCCTGACGAGACACGGATAGAACCACATTTACTGATACATTGATAACAGCATAAAAAGGCGGATGGAGAAAGAAATAGAATATCTCCAACTGCTGTCAGCCAATCAATTTGCACTCAACATTGCTGAAGAAAGGTGTTGAGCGTTTTTTTTTTATCCCACCCACATTTGTGCTATGCATGTTTGATGTCACGTTTTATGGGATAGAGAATATAACAGTCCTCCAGCCTCACTTCCATCCTCCTACAACTGTCCATTTAGGTTATTTCGAGGGCAGCAAGACACACTCAATATCACCACTTCAATTAGGTCACGTCGTTTGTCTCCCGCCCACGGATTCCCGAGAAGTGCTCAGTCTATCCCGTTGAGGGCTAACAGGCTGCCTGACCCACGGAGGTAAGCCGTGTACTCGGTGCAACAGTCGGCTCTGTCAGTGCAGTGGCGGTCTAAGAGCAGGTTTTTGGCTTGTGAGGTACCCGCGAGGTGTGGTCGGTGACAGAATGCCATGAAACCATGAATCGTTCGGGGGACGGCGTACTGACCTGGAACAAAACGTACCTTCCCGGGAACACAAGGGACTAAGAGTACGTAATGACCTACCAGCCAAGTGTACAGCGTACCACCGAGTACACAACTTACAGATTCTTAGTCTGCATGACCAAATTCCAAGTTGGGAAAAACCATGTGCCTTCGAAATTTAGACCACGCTTCCGCTTTCTGGCCACAATATTAGAATCCGCGGAATTAGGAAGAAGCTGTTAGATTCTATGGTGAATAGACTGGTCAAGGGCGTGAAGCCATATGACATGGGCGTGCATGATTCGCACTGAAACTAGGCGTGAAGACGCTGTTAACTGACTGACAGACGGAACGACTGACTGACTCAGTAAGTGTCTTACACTTAAATTCGTTACTGTGTATCATACTATAATTTGATATATCCATATTCTCAGCAATGCTGTAAAGGTGGATTTGCTTCTTATATGACCACAGACTGAATTCCAGTATCTATGGCGGTGTAGTTTGGTATCTAAGTACGACACCTTTCAAGTATGCGAATGTTTTACTCTATAGCTTTTTAGTGAATATTGTAAGTTGGAAGGTTCAGCAACCTTTGGATGGTCGTGGGTTCTTCCCAGGCTCAGCCGGTTTCCTCCCACCATAATGCTGGCCGCCAAAGTATAAGTGAAATATTCTTGAGTACGGTGTGCAAAACCAATCAATAAAATAAACTGACCTGTCATACATTATATTGGTTAGCTGGATGCATTGTTAGAACTACCGAATGTCCAGAGATGACAACACAAAACACTACAAAGATAACAATGTGATGATAAGAAAATGGTCACACCTAGCCAGTAAAATACGGCCACCTGTCAATTTACCGCAGTTAGGGTTTCATTCATAACAACTGTTCGTATAAATGCTTAAAAGGTAGCAAGTTAGATATTTATCCACCACGGCTTGAGTAGAATGAGAGAAATAAAGGAAACGCAATGATTTTAATTGCAGGCCACAGGTTAATTGACAGACTCAGTGTCATTAATAGAAGGACTGATCATAAAGGCACGTACGTACCCGACTTGGGATATGTGGTACGTACGTGGGCTTGTACAATCGTACAAATGGACAAAAATTCGCATCGCAACCAACTGACTGACTGAATACTAATTTACTGAACAGCTGGCTGTATCACAGGTTACACTCTAAAACAATAATCTGTTAATTTTCAGAGAAAGTTTGTTGTCTGAGTGATGCTAGAATATATTCTGTTACTATAACAGAATATTATGCCATATTCAACACAATATTCTGTTAGTCTGATGAAAACTTTATTAGTTAATAGAATATATGTGCGTCAGGGGATTCCCGTGGCGTAGGGATTTGACCGCGTTTCGCGAAGTGGTGACCTTGTAATAGTCTAAGCTCTTGGATGTTCACTATATTGACTTATTTTAAATAGTTTGCAACTGAAACTAATGAAATGGAAAACAACTGAACAACATAATCATATTCGAGCTGAAGAAATGGCCCTCATTTATAGATGACCTACATTTTGTCGTCTCTAGTTGTATCAAGTCGGTCTACTGACTGATGAAATACCGTGTGCGTTTTGATCACTTATTACGCAAAAATAAAGGTATATGATAAATATCGTTTTCTGAGCTCAGCTTATATGACAGGCGGACCTCAAACAAGTCTAGCTCTCTATGAATAATCTGCTGCAATGACAAAATACATTCTAACATCACTCAGACAATATACCTTGTGTTAAATTTAACTGATTATATTTCTTTCAGAGTATCTGGTTAAATTATTGACTGAGACAAAATACTTATCGACAAAACAACATTACCACGCCATATGACTGAAACACTGCTAGAGTAGCATACAACTTCCATTGCCCATCCAAAAACACTTTCACCATGCATTGGCTGAAATACTCCCAACTCGAAATAGTCATTCAGCGTCCGTGGCCGAGCGGTTTAACACGCCGGCGTGGCGCAATGACCCAGGAACCCCTCACCATTGCGATCATTGTGAGGTCAAGTCCAGCTCATGCTTGCTTCCTCTCTGATCGTACGTGGGAAGGTCTGTCAGCAGTTTGCGGACGGTAGTGGGTTTTCTCCGGGCTCTGATCGATTTTCTACCACCATTATGTTGACCGCTGTGGTATAATGAAATATTCTTGAGTATGGCGTAAAACACCAATCAAATGAATACATAAATAAATATTCTTTCATTTAAAACCTTATTATTTTATACCAAAGCGGTTGTTTACCAAAAAACGACGATTATTTTCTCTTTGCTTTGATTAACAGATTAAGTGTGTCATTTGTGAAGTGTGACTGTTTTCAATTAGTTAAGTGGTTAACTTCTGTCACCTGATGGGTATTTTTTAACAGGTTCTACTTTAACTTCCTCTAAGAACCCACAATAAATTTATCAAACTCTACCCAACTGTCTTTTCTTCCATTTCAAATCAGCTCCTGTTTACCGCAACAGAGGTCTAAAGAACTCATTTTAAACTGAACGCTGGGTCTGCATTTTGTTACAGTCGATATAACTGGCCAACAGGGGATTAAAGCGTGCCAATCAGATCTCCTTTAGAACGGTCTAGTTTTTTGCGACGGTAAATATAATTGGCCCACAGGGCGCCTGCCATCCCAGTGGATAACACGTTTTGTGGTCATTTTACTGTTTTGCAACTCGCTAACCACTGAAGTACTGTAATTTTAGATGGGTCTACCAAAATAAAAGTGGCACCCCGATTCTCTCCAAAAAACTTAATGAGACGGAGAGTTTCCGGTGAAAAAGGTAAATTTAATGAAACTAGAATTACAAAAACAAAACTGACAGTCAAGTTTCTGCTTCGTGTTTGTACACTGTTCTGGCGACCAAAGAAACCATAGACACTAACATATGTGGTCATTTCGACCCTTTAATGTTTGGCCGCCCCAATATTTGGTTGGACGCGTCTGTACTAAAATCTGTTTTGTCGTAATGACCAGATCAAGCTAACAGTGCATAATTACACCAATAAACATGTTTTGAGGAGACAAACAAGTACTTAATCAAATGCATGCCTAAAATCAAATAATTCACAAACGTCTGCTGGAGCGAAGAGTAACCTCACAAACCAGCCAAAGGAGCAAACAGCGACCTCTTCAAGCAGCTTGTGAAGCACAGTGCATTTTTACCAAAACGGCCACTTGGACAAACAGCAACTTCATCAAACAGCCGGTGGGGAAGGGAGCAACCTCAAATCCATCAAACAATTAGTGGAGCAGCCTCAGAAAAAAAACAGTGGGGCAAAGGGCAACCTCAGCAGCTAGTGGAGCAATTAGCAACTACGACAGAGTGTTTTTGATCTCCACCACCAGTTCTGCGGCCCAAATCTCCGCAATGACATATACTGTTCCATTTTCGACAAGATCTCCCAGCGCCAGACGCTCTTGTGCGACTGGAGGTAATTTTGATCGCGTCTGGCAGACGTTTATTTATCATGCGGTGAGGCCAGTGTAATTGACGAAGAAATTGATTAATGACAGTCCCCGGGATGTCACGCGGCCCCATCTGGCAGGCAGTGAGCATGTCAGCGTCTCGGTTACACAAACAGCCATAGCTCATTACATAGTGTCGCGTTGACCATACTATAGTCTATTTCGGTTAGAGAGTAGCTTATATTCATCTGTCTGTAAAATCAGTCACACACGCTACCAAAATTGCCTTCAGTCAGTGACACGCGACAACATAAGCTTTACACATTGAAATTCACATTATTACAAGAAAATTGAAGTTATAACACTTTTCTAATTCTAATTCTAATGTCAAAGTCCATAAGCTCGGTTTCTACGGCCAAAACCCATTGTCTCGAGTGACGTCATAATTATTCAAAAACCATTGGCACGCTGTATACTGGGCGGAGTACAACGTCTTCTGACGGAGGACGACAGCAGTTACCTCAACTGTTATCGATTTTACTGTAAGCCTTGTTTCTGACACTGCCTTGTTTGAAATTGTTTACACGTTTTAGTATAATATAACCTCAATAAATTAATCAATTTTATCCGTTGTAGTACATGATCTCCTTGCAGTATGGTTTTAAAGCTGGATTTTAGGAATCTTTTTGATAAGAAACAATGTAGTCTATTGGTTGAGAGTGTGGTGTAGGTTATGTTTACTGCGTGGAGTTTGTTCTAACCCCACGCTGGTGCACCTATTGCAAAACAAAGTACTCTCCACGCCCATTCCACGGCTTACCACTTGTTTTTGAATAATTATGACATCACTCGAGACAATGAGTTCTTGGCGTCGAAAATGAGCGTATACAGTTTAACATTATGGATATGAAAAAGTGTTCTAACTTGATTTTGTTTCGAAGAATATGGACTTCCAACATATCTATGTGTAGAGCTTATGTTGTTACGTGTCACCGACTGAAGGCAATTTTGGTAGCGAACATCACTGGTTTTACAGACAGATGAATATAGGCTACTCTCTAATAGAAATAGACTATAGTATGGTCAACGCGACACTATATAATGAGGTACGGCTGTTTGTGTAACCGAGACGCTGACATGCTCACTGCCTGCCAGATGGACGGGCGTGACATCCCAGGGACTGTCATTAATCAATTTCTTCGTCAATTACACTGGCATCACCGCATGATAAATAAACGTCTGCCAGACGCGGCCAAAATTACCTCCAGTCGCACAAGAGAGTCTGGCGCTGGGAGATCTTGTCGGAAATGGAACAGTATATGTCAGTGCGCAGATTTGGGCCGCAGAACTGGTGATGGTGACCCAAAACACTCCGTCGTATTCAGCAAGGGTAATCATCGGACAAAATAGGTAAAAATGTAAGAAACTTGTGAAAGCGAGCAAACGTAATTATTGGGGAAATCTCTGGCTCATTCTGGTCAAACTCTCTGTAACTGAGGTAGATTGACATGAGGCCATAGTATTTCACCCCGTTTCATGTGACCATTTGTCAGCTATCACACCGTCTTCGCTGCTCTGAATGAATGAATGATTACGGTTTAACGCCACTTCAGCAATATTTCAGTCATACTGTGGCGATTGTCGCTGCTCTGGTTTTACTCTCTATACGCCATATGTCGTCTATTATATTTCTTGGCCGAAGCACGGAGGAATACAAGCAAAATAAGTAAGTAGGTACACAGAAGATATATGATCTTATAGTCCCTTCAATATGACAGGTAAAACAGGGCCGCCTTGAAAATCAGGAAAACTTATTTTCTATAATTAACGCCATAGGCTGGCTTCATGAAGCTTACTAAGCCAAGTATGTCCTTAACTGCCATGACAACGTATGTTACAGAGATATAAGTGCACTTAGCTACGGGCTACTTAACACTAAGTTATGTTGAGTTGTTCTCTTTTATGAGGAAGATTTGCCCGCATAAAGTAATTCGGGCCAAAAATGTGCAGTCTATTGTTTACTCTTGCATCTACGATGTTATTTTTGTATTTACGATGGTATTCTTGCATTTACGATCACATCTTGTAGTTACGATGATATTCTTGTATTTAAGATGATATTCTTATATTTACGATGGTATTCTTCCATTACAATCACAAGTTGTGTTCAAACTGGTAACGCGGTACTTTCGTATTACTAGAGAACAGCGGTTTACCCAGCTTGGACCCTAGTAACCAATGCCCCATGGTTGCTGGAAGCATAATTGAAATGCATCTGTTTTGGATTTAATCCGGGAAATGACTCTAGAAAATACCCAAAATCCTGTTTGAAAAAACAATACATTACTCGGAAAGAATTGTAATACACTGCTCTTGAGACAAACAATTTATCTGCCAAATATCTATTAAAACAACGCCAACTGTGTATTAAAACTACTAGGTCATCAAATAATGCTCCAAATGTCTGTTAAAACCTCTAGGTCATCAAACAATGCCCAAAATGTCTTATAGAACCACCGATTTGTCAAAAAATGCTCCAAATGTTTATCAAAACCACTAAGTCATCAAATAATGCTCCAAATGTCTGTTGAAAGCACAAATCATCAAATAATGCTCCAAATGTCTGTTGAAAGCACAAAATCATCAAATAATGCTCCAAATGTCTATTGAAACCTCTCAGTCCGTAAATAATCCACCCAATGTCATTGAATAATGCCCCAAATGTCTACCAAAGCTACTAAGTCATTGAATAATGACCCAATTGTCGACTTAAACAACCAATTAATCACGTACTGCAAAATCCAAAACTGTCTGTGAATTTGTAAATTGTACCGTGGTTATATGTACAACACAAAACCTTTTGCCTGGACAAAGTAAATGGATATGGTAAATGCCCCAAAGGCAAATAAGTGCATAATTCAAGCGGGTTTTTTGCTAACAGAAAATTTTGTGACAATAATTTTCTTTGACAGAAGACCTCCAGCTAAAAGCCTTTCGAGACCACTGCAATTCCAGTCTTAATTGAAACAAAAAATACATATGAAGCTGTGTGATCTTGAAAACATGAAAAAAGCGATGGAAGTCATTCTTAAAGTATAACATTTAATCCTCTAGTTCCGTTTTGGTTTAAAAAACACATATTAGGAGTGTAGTTTAAAATTTTGTGTTTCGTTATACTGCAAAAAAATTTGTAATTAATTTCAAGATTTTAAGCCTTTCTCTCAGAAACAGAGGCAGAAACCTCTCGTATAAATCGGCTGAGTAAGATACCTGGTTAATGCACTCTGTGATCACCCAATATCCTGATGGTCGTATATCGTGTCGGATCTGATGGATCCAGCACGGTGTAACCATTCTCCATGATAGCTACTCACCCAGACGTCAGCTAACGCCACGAGACCACGTACAACCCTCATCGATTAGGACGTAACTACAGGCGCGAACCCAAGTGAAAACCATTGCTGTCTTTGTACAATGTCTCGTGGAGCATATTTCCAGTTACTCGGGAATTTCAGACGTGATTCAAGAGAGACGGTAGACGTTTTGATTTCACTTCCCTGTAGGTGAATGTAGTCAGTTCTTGATGACCTTGTAATCCTTTGATGACGCAAACCGAATCCTCTAGAGTTCGACTCTGACGTACCTTTTTGAAGCTATTTTGAAGAACAAATTCGAGGGTCAATGTCTAATTGCTTTTTAACGTCATACTAAAGAATTTTTCACTTGCACGACTTATCAGTCTGCGGATGATTGTGTGTTTCTCTCCGGGGCTCTGCCCGGTTCCCTCCCACCATAACGCTGGGCGCCGTCGGGTATAAGTGAAATAATCTTGAGTGCGGCGAAAAACTCCAATCAAACTCCAATAAATAAACACACAACTTAAGCATGAAAACAACCAATCTTTGGAGTTAATGACCGGGCACCTAATACGTGTCGTGGGCACTTTTGAATTATTATTAAGAGCATTAAAAATAAATGAAACGAAAAATTGATTTTATTTCTGTGAAAAGTGGGCCCTGAACTCTATTAAACCATAACCTAAAGCACGCGCTTTGAAAACTAAATTATTTATTTAGGCCTGGAGCATCGAAGATGTCTTCTTCCACAAATGACAAATGCTAGCTGCCTTTCAGCCGACAGATAATTAAAGGTTATTTACTTCCTCTTTAATTATTTAAATGTGTTTTGGAGTGGTTGGAGTGACGTGTCTCAGCTATAAGTCAGCTCACAGCCTGAGGCAGAACTAGCTATTTCATGCCGCATGTTGTATTCTCCGGTTGTTCCGTGTACTACGTCACACTTTTTGGAGTGCTTATAAACTGTTTAATGTTCACACACGCACTCACGAGTTACAGCAGAAATTCACAGGTTTTTTTCCCGTGATTTCATTGGAAATCTTAACGCATCCCACCGGAGTATGACATCATCTCTAATGTGACATAAACCATTTTCCCCTCCCCTCCCCCCCTTAGATTCTATGGAAGGAGTGAAAATAAAAAAGCCCTGTATTCTATTTTTTTAGGGGGGAGGGATTATTTGGATTGTTTAAATGCCATTGTATGTTAATGTGATGAGAAGGCAGTATTTTGAGTAATTCTAGATCAGTGATGTCTAATAAATTGCAATTAACATCACTGTGCTAAGTCCGATGATATTTTGACGTTAAGGTTTTACTTTATATGCATTTACGCATGCGTATGAAAATTTATCAGCAAACAAATAGAATTCATATCCTCAGAAAAAGGCCTGTGTGTAACATGCCATTACCCACTGAGTGCACGTCACCACAGGAAATATGATCGCGTTCAACTTGCATAGATTCCCTTGGTTATTAGGATCAGCTTTCAGACGTGTATGAAAGGATACATGAAACCTTTGGTTATTGTTACTTAATACGGAACATATGCTCTAGCCGAACATACAAAAGTACAAAAAGCTTCCCAGCTTTCTTCTTGAGGCGTAAAAATGGCTTTAATTTACAGTTTTCTACGACCTCAGTTGCCAGTCCGAAATTCAAGTAGCCTGCTATGTTGACAGCGTATCATCATTGACGTGTGCTGGTCGGGGGGGACCGGAATTGATTATGCTAAGCTGGTTTACTCATCGATGACGTGATTTCAGAAAATTTCCGACAACTGACGGGAAATATGCATAAAACAGAGGGCTTTATAAAAAAAAAATAAACTATGACTCAAAAAATGATTTTTTTTTTAAATTTTTATATTTAGCGTATCTTCCTTCACTTTCCTTAAAACAATACGCTTCCTTTTATAGTGCCCTATTATGTAACGTTTAAGGCTTCTCTGTTAAACCAGAGATTGTGGGTTGTTTGGTTCTGTGAAATGCCACTGAGATGTCTTCAAAACAAGGGTTAACCGTTGACTTCTCCACAATGATTGACGAAGGACTAACTGTTAATTCTTTCCATGTAGACGGAGCCGTCTTTCCCCTTGCCGTTTGTCCCGGGTTTTTTCTCTACAGTTGGCTGACAGAGGCGCTGTTCAGGGTCATCTTGAAATTCCTTCGCCTGCCGCTGCTTCACTTATTCGAGAATTAAGACGTTAATTATTAACCTCCTGTTCTTGTACTAATACTACTCTTGACTGGCTCACGCTTGAGCCCAATGGACAAATTAAAATGGCTGTTAGTGACATAAAAAAAATTAAGGTCAACTTAAAGAGACTGTTGATTGGGTCACGCAGGGGCCTTGTGGGCCAATTAATTTAGGGTTAACAAAATGGATGGTGAGCGCTTGTCAGCACGCGAGCATTGGATACCGCCAGTGGCTTTTGAAAACAGGAACTGATTGACAGACGAAAAGGATGATTGGCTTAGATAGTGTTAGAATGTCTTGACAAATTTATTGACAGCATTCGGCGACCACTAACTCTCTCGATGCCATCAGATCCGAGCAAAAGAGGAGACGACGGGTAATATGTATGCCCACGAAAAGAGGCTCTGAGGTCCTGGCTTAGTTACGAGACAGTCCGAAAATTGAGCACACTCGACAGAATGGGATAAAATCGGTTAATGAAATAAGAGCCGTCCGATACTTTCATGAACCCTGCGTTGACTTAGCGTATTTCGCTCTGAGAACTGCCCCAAATCCCCTAACGATCCAACGATAAGTAAGATTACAGTATACACCAAACAGGGATCGATATCCATTTATTTACTTTGCTTGCGGTTTAACGCCATATACTCAAGAATGTTTCTCAGAAACGATGAAGGTAGCGTGCGAGCGCAGAACAACGACAAAGGAACCTCTGACCACTGCTGTCGCTGTGACTCAAGTTCAGATCGTCCCAGATTAGCACATTAGAAGTCAATAATCGCAAGATCAGTTCCCAAAACGACCGTTTAACACAAAGCACGGGGGGGGGGGGAGAGTCCCTAAGTACGAAATCAGGACGGAATCATGCAAACGGAAGCAGATAACAGTTTTCAATGATGTTGGAAAAACTCGAGGAATGTTCTCCGCGATTGACCGAAATCAGTGTTCAGGTAAAGTGACAAGAGGATGTATTTCACTTGGAGTGAACACGTTTGATGGAATAACCGTGACGCACAAGTTTTTGCAGTAATCACTTGTGACGTTGATTGAAATCGTCACACAACACACAGGGTCTATCAAATGCTACAAGGCTAGATATGTACACGCCATATGCAGAACCCCTCGGTATATTGCTACTCAAGTAGGGATAATTTACAATTTAAAGTCTGGGAGACAGGAAACTGTTTTGGTCTTTGTACAGCTACAGGTCCAAATAAGTTGTACGTGTACCCTCTGGAGAGTCTGTGGTTTCCTTTAACTTCAACGAAGGTGGATATATAACTTTCACAGCCTTTGCTATATATGGATATTGTTCAAAGCTAGTAGATCATCAGTATACCTTTAGTGAATAGGAAAGATCCGGCCTGGCTAGTTTCTACATACAGTCGTATTCATATAAGAACAGGTGTAGGTCCGACAAAATAGGGGTACAATTTGTACCCATCGGAATACACAGTTGATATATGGTTTCTCCAAATTTCACACAGATGTTATTAATGAGAAAATGAAGCATCTCGATGAACGACGAAACATTCCATGATGGTAGCCGTTGTGTATAAGGGAATTAAAGAAGGCTGTTACCTTTGATGTTAATGTAGCGGTGACCAGTTTACAGTACAGAGAGTAGAGAAATCTCAAGTGGATATGCCCTCATACGGTATGTGTATTTGAGCGCCTAGTTCTTCAGTGAGACATTTGGAGTTTTTAAGAATCCTCATACAGTTGACGCCTAGTTTTTTGCAATTCCACAACAATACCTTTTCCAAAATGATTGTATTTCTTGTAGTGCCTTCGTTAAGAGAGCAGATACAAGTTTAGTGGTACAGCTTCTGGAACTCGCAATAAAGCGAGGTTTGTATGAAGATTTTAGCAATTTTTGGAATCAAGTAAAAGTTGTGGTTTCTCGGTGTGACGGTAAGGTACGGATAAAATTATCTGTTTGATAACGAATTGATGCTTTTTATTTATTTTTTTTTTTTTTGATTGGTGTTTTACGCCATACTCAAGAATATTTCACTTATACGACGGCGGCCAGCATTATGGTGGGTGGAAACCGGGCAGAGCCCGGGGGAATTGATGCTTTTTAAATAATTCCTTCAGGGTATTGGTCGTTATGGAATGCGTTGATGCTGTGACAGTTGTTGTGATATTGAGCTCCTCTACAAAAACTTGATAGTAACACTTCTTGCAGACAAATATAATATTATTAGGAACTTTGTCCGCAGGAACAATAACGTATTTTCTCTGAAGAAAATCAAGTACCTTTCGCACGGTAGAATCCATCAGAACTTTGACTGTCACATGATTTATTTATTTATATATTTGATTGGTGTTTTACGCCGTACTCAAGAATATTTCGCTTATACGACGGCGGCCAGCATTATGGTGGGAGGACACCGGACAGAGCCCGGGGGAAACCCACGACCATCCGCAGGTTGCTGTCAGACCTTCCCACGTACGGCCGGAGAGGAAGCCAGCATGAGCTGCACTTGAACTCACAGCGACCGCATTGGTGAAAGACTCCTAAGTCACACGAGCATTAATACTGATATGGTGGATTGCATACACAACCTTTTTCTTTACCAGCTCACGCCAAGTGCCAAGGGCTGAAGGTTCTACTTTCTCCCGTTTAGACCATTTCTTCCAAAGATTTCAAGGGCCAAAAGGACAATGTTGTCACGTTTATGTTTCTCGGCCCTCTATACTTGGGACTCCTCACAAGAAGAGTTTCGCAGATCATCATTATTTATAATGTCAAGGTTACCAGCTATGGCATGTTTTCATGGGCGGTAAGTAAAGTCTGACGATTCACAGTCACGGTTGTATCCGGCAGAAGAATAATCTGGCATCTCAAAATCTTTAATTGCATTCACAGAAGTTGTTCAACCGGATGTCCCACACACTGGTTACAAGTGTGCAATTTTTCGGAGACACTCTGACGACATAATAGCTTTCACCGAGAATGGGATGAAAGGTGCTCGTTGTCACGCAGAACGTGTGGTTGGATATCGGGGGTGTGGGATCCATGCATTGTGCAGATGCAAGTCAACTAATGCAAATCACTGTGAAGTAAGTTTTGCTCGTGTCAATACCAAAGTACCTGTTTCCACCATTTATAATTCAACGCTTGCTGACACCGTTGCAGAAACAAATCTGAGCTTGTTTACTATTTTATGTCACTTCATCAGACACTATATATCTCTAGTGGAGATTTTATACCTCAGTGAATGATCCTCTCGTTCTGAAAGAGAATTTATCACGTGTCATAAACAGATATAAAGGGAAATGAGTGAAAAGCCTCATCGTATAAACAAGGATGGCCCGGGCTCAGGTGCGCAATTACCAAGATTTACCCTTTTGCACACGTCATTAAATGAGGAAGTCGGGGAAGAAATGAGGACTATCTATCTCCTAGTCGATACCAATGCACTGCAATATCGCCGCAGACGTCGCCATTACGTTTGGATGCCGGGTGATTTTCCTGGGCCGATTACACCAACGCTGGACATTTATCTGAAACCTGACTGAACTGAAAGTTGCTTAACAACCAAGGAAAGGCAAAACTCAACTGACTTGATATGTGAAATTGAATACGGTAGATAACCATATCTCTGAGCGTCTATCACCGCAACCTAATATCTAAACGGCCATGATTTTCAGAAAAGGAGTTCACGAGAGAAATCACGTCATACGCGCAATAATTTCAAATCTGAGTCCCGTGATCCTGTATTTAATTGGTCAGACCCGCACTGTGATTGGTCTCTTATCATTCTGGAACAAAGTGTTTAATAATTGGTCAACAAGAAATCAAGGTATCCTACCTGCATATTTTTATGGGCTTTAAAGTTCCTACCACCAAAAGGGTGTGGAAAAGATGTCCACCAAAACGTTTCCTCTATATGATCCGCGAGTCGCAGGAGTTACAGATATAAAAAGAGTGAGTACTGTGGGTTTAACTTCGAACTTAGCAATTTTTTAGTCATGTGACGACGAAGGAGCCCTTTAGAGTGCATGTACCTGTAATGTACCTCCTTCTTACAGGACGGGTTTCCACCGTCAGGGATCGACAGTGCACTCTTGTGCATTCTTACACGAATTTCGAAATAGACGACTTGCTTTGCACCATTATATGTGATACATATAATTAAGAGGTACAGCATAGAGAGAAAAAACACAGCAGCGACGGCAGTGTGATAGAGTGAGTGAGTGCTTACGTTTTAACGTCGTACTTAACTGTGTTTCAGTCATGTGACGACGAAGGCGTGCTTAGAGTGTATGTAATGTGCCTCCTTGCTGAAGAACTTCCCCCGCTCTTTTATCTAGTGCTGCTTCACTGAGGCGACTTACCGAAGGCAAGTAAGCCGCCCCGCCCCAGCCATCATACTGATACCGGTCAACCAGTCGCTGCACTATCCCGTTAATGCTGAAGTCAAGCAAGGAAGCTACAACTTCCTCTTTTAAAGTCTTACGTGTGTCCCGACCCAGGATTAACCCTGGATCTACCGCTCCCGAAGCGGACGCTGTACCAACTGAGCCATCTGGGCTGGTCGATATAAAAAGAAAGTGAAAACAGAGCAGCGCCGACAACGTGGCAGTATATGGTTACCATCACTGAAGATAAAGACTTTGAATCAGGTTTGAAATCTTGACGTCAGACGAACACATTTTTATAGGAACCGAATCTTGGTATTCTTTCCTCCAGTCGTCAAAAATTCCAGTGTCAAATTCCAAAAACTCGAACAATAAAGAGTGCATAATGTACACTTTGTTGCAGTGTAAACGTGACACGACAGGGTAAGGGGCATGGTGGACATCACACGACACGGTAAGGAGCTGGGTAAATGTCACACGACAGGGTCAGGGGCACGGTAAACTTGGCACGACAGGGTAAGGGGCATGGTGAACGTCACATGACACGGTAAGAAGCTGGGTAAATGTCACACGACAGGGTCAGGGGCACGGTAAACGTCACACAGCAGGTTAAGGGACAGGGTAAAAGTCCGCGACATGGTAAGGGACAGGGTAAATATCACACGACAGGGTAAGGAGGAGGGTAAACGTCACATGACAGGGTAATGGGTAGGGCAATCGTCACACGACAGGGTAAGGGGCAGGGCAATCGTCACACGACAGGGTAACGGGTGATCGCCACACGAAAGGTAAAGGGCACGGTAAACATCACACGACAGGATAAGGAGCAGGGTAAATGTGACACGAAAGGGTAAGGGACAGGGTAAACGTCCAACGACAGAGTAAGGGACGGGTAAACGCCAGGATCAGGGGAAGGGTAAACGTCACATGACAGGGTAAGGAGAAGGTAAACGTCCGACGACAGAATTAGGGAAAGGGTAAACGTCACACGACAGGATAAGGGACACGGTAAACGTCACATGACAGGGTAAGGGGCAGTGTAATTGTGACACGACAGGGTAGGGGCAGAGTGAACGTCCACGAAAGGGTACAGAGCACGGTAAACGTCCACGAAAGGGTAAGGGGCAGGGTAAACGTCCACGAAAGGGTACGGAGCACGGTAAACGTCCACAAAAGGGTAACGGGCAGGGTAAACGTTGCACGACAGGGTGAGGGCAGAGTAAAACGTCACGCGACAGGATCAGGGGCAGGTAAACGTCACACGACAGGGTAAGGAACAGGTAAACGTCAGACGGCAGGATCAGGGGAAGGATAACCGTCACACGAATGGGTAAGGGGCATGGCAAAGGTTACACGACAGGATAAGCGGCAGGGTAAACGTCACACGACAGGGTAAGGGACAGGGTAAACGTCATACGACAGGGTAAGGGACAGGGTAAATGTCACACGACAGGGTAAGGAACAGGGTAAACCTCACACGACAGGATAATGGGCAGAGTAAACGTCACACGACAGGGTAAAGGGCAGGGTAAGCATCACACGGCAGGGTAAGGGTGAGGGTAAACCTCACACGACAGGGTAAGGGCAGGGTAAACGTCACACGACAGGGTAAACGTCACATGACAGGGTAAGGAACAGGGTAAATGTGACACGAAAGGGTAAGGGGTGGGTAAAAGTGTGAAATGAAGTCATATTCGGCGGAGATGTACAGCGGCTCCAAAAACAAATCCATCTTTTTGTTTTCTTTTTCCTAAGTCTTGTGCCTTTGACTTGTTGTGAGAGTATATATACAATATGTGACGGCATATTTAATATGGCGGTAATACCACCACCCCACCCCCCTCCATCCCCCAGCAACAAAATGATACTGTAGTGAAATGACCAAAACAAAACTGAAAACGATGTTATAAATCCGATCCCAAAAGCTTCTACCCTCCGTGGTTCTCTGGGCCTTAGTGGCGATAAGTGGTTAGCGGTGATCTATGGATGGATCCAACACATCCGATGTCCCACAAACCCTTCTCGTGACAATGTTACTTTTCATTCCATTCCCGGTGAAAGCAATTGTGACGTCATGACGTCACAGAAAAATTGAACATTTGTAACCAATGTGTTGAAATAATGTATTTGAAACAATACTGCTGATGACTGGTCAACTGCGTGTTCTTGATTGACAGCTCGGATAGGTCTCATGTATAGTCTTACGTTAAGTTCGCTGGAGACCACTTGGCCTTCCATAAACACGTGGTTGACTTCCCCAGAAACTCGCCAAAGGTCAGTGGTTTACTCCCGACACTCCGTTTTCCTTACCTCATGAACATGATCATCATCGTATAACTGAAATTTCGTCACTAGCTTATGGCGTTAACAACAAATAAATAAACAGACAGAAATCAATCCAAAAGCAAGAAACAAACATTTGCTACATGCGTCAACCCAAATCACAAACACAAATAAACACTCGTTAACTGGATTACACTTGTATCATCTGTTCCAATTAGAGCCACGCAAAATCACGTTTTTTAACGTCACACCGTGTGTGTTTTTTTAACGTAACACCGGTCACTCATATCGTTACACACTGACGTATTATTACGTTTCCCATTTCTAAATTTCCGAGTTCGCAATTCTCTTAAAGGTGTGGATTACGAATTCGTATTACAGGCTTATTTCGCCTTTAGACAGACCTGATATTCTATTACAGGTAACGGATCATCTATCCCTTAATACAGGCCATTATATCTCGCCCGGTGCTCGGGTAGCCATATCACCTGACACGCA
Source organism: Liolophura sinensis (assembly GCF_032854445.1). Taxonomy (NCBI): domain Eukaryota; kingdom Metazoa; phylum Mollusca; class Polyplacophora; order Chitonida; family Chitonidae; genus Liolophura; species Liolophura sinensis. Next base: position 4,540,766 of record NC_088298.1, on the reverse strand, counting down.
GCTACTCGTTAACGTGTCATTTACTGCTCTGAGACATCCTAGACAATAGTTCAAGGCGACATGCCGATTAATTACAGCTCTGCCAGCATGATTCGCCATTTTTTCTCCATTTTCCTGTCTCGTTTGATTGACAGCAGCGTTAAGATTGATGAATCGAGTGTCCTTACGAGGCAAGCTCGCTGCAGGGCTTTAAGCTTCCCAACTGCCGCTAGGTGGCGCCATCTCATTTCCGCCTATCACATCAAAGGGAAGTGCGGGTGACTGAGATTCAATCGGGTCATGGGGAAACGCTAACGGATCTCTCAGGAAAAACAAGGGGCTTCTATGCTGTCGTAAAACAAAGACTTAGACCCGGGAGGCGCTTTGAGGAAGAGCGGAATATCTCCAGCTATTGGGTACCCCGTATTTTATGTGTCCACCTAACAAAAGGAGTCTCGAATCAGATTTCTTCAGGCTGATTCCAGCTACACCAGTCATAAAACGTAACAGCAAAAAACAGACTATTCAGGCTGAGGTATATACCACACACCACAAAAACGGTTGAAAGGAAAAAGAATATTTCTTGGACTCAAAGGCAGTAGAATGGCTCTTTTGGTAACCACTATTGACAACACACTCCCGTTCCACGCCAATACCAGCAAAGCTGTTTTCCAAACCACAATTTCCACCACAAATTATGATTCCACCTTAACAACGGAACGATCATTTTCCGATCATTTTACTTCAGCGTACAGTCCATTCTACCTCAATAACAGCGTGATGCTTCTGTAAACCACAACTTCCACCACAAACTGCTATTTAACGTCAATAACAGTAAATTACTCAAGAATATTTGACATCAGCCACCATTATGGAGAGAAGAAACTGGGTAGAGAAACCCAGTACCTTTCACAGGTTGATGGCAGACCTTACCATGTCCCGCTGGAGAGGGAGTCAACATGAGCTGTGAACACACAGCGACCGCCTTGGTCACTACTCTGCACTAGCATGCAAACCACTAGGCTAACCCCCGAGGGCCGTGATAATCAGTAGAGGTAACTAGTTGTGGTTTCCAGGGACACTGAGACTACGTTTGACCATTTTCCAACTATCACGCTCTCGTCGCCGCTCAGGTGTTACTCTCCAAGCTGTATTCTTTGCATGCATGTATGTTTGGGGTTTAACGCCTTACTTAACATTTTGTCAGTCACATGGGTATGAGGAATCATTAGATGTTTATACCATGTCTTCTTGTGGCACTGCAGAGTCCATGCCCAAAAAGAGTTGGGTACCCCGCTGAAATGTCATACCGAAGACACCAGACATGTCACCCCACCCAGTCACATTATACAGACTCTGGGCCAACCAGTCCTGTTTCCTTGCTCTATAACCTCTTAGTGCTAAGCGGCAAGCGAGGTAGCAACAAGTATCATTTATAACGTCTTCGGGATGACCCGAGCCGGGTTTGATCGACGGTTTGCCGACTTCGAGGCGACCGCTTTACCCTTAGGCCACCGAAGCGGTCTGAAAGAAAAAAAGAAAAATCAAACGCAAGTCAGTCAGTGGTGCAAGGCGTACAAGTTGTACGTCCTTGAACTGCACTTGTCACGCAATGGATTTATGTTGCCGAAGAGCATGCCGTGTGCAGGGACAGTATTCACAAGACCACAGGTTGATTCCACATCGGAGAGAACAATAGCAGGAAGCCGATCGTCGTTCAGCCGGATGTTAGGTATAGTCCTCTCAGACCCTTATCAATTATCCATAAGTGACAATTATTGTTAACGTAGCTCAGTCCCAAACATTCCAAGACCAATAAACATTGGTGCTTAAATTCTCTAACCTGTGAGAAACCAGCCATAAAACTGTTGACATTTGTTGGCCAGTGTATTATGGGTAAAGAAAGCCAGAACGTCCAGAGTAAATCCCTGACATTTGGTAAATTTTTTCCATGTGTGATATATATTTGTGCGTGGCCTGTAATTTGGTACTATTTATGCATTCACTCGAACAGTTAGAATAAAGCCCTAACTGAGGTAAATTGACAAGAGGCTGTGCTTCACTGGCTAGGAGTGACCATTTGCGAACTATCAAACCGTCGTCGCTGCTCTGGTTTTACTCTCTATGCTGTACGTCTTTCACACTGTCGTCGCTGCTCTGGTTTTACTCTCTATGCTGTACATCTATCACACTGTCGTCGCTCCTGTCGTTTTTCTCTCTATGCTGTACGTCTGTCACACTGTCGTCGCTGCTCTGGTTTTACTCTTTATTCTGTTCGTCTATCACACTGTCGTCGCTCCTCTCATTTTTCTCTTTATACTGTACAGTCTATCACACTGTCTTCGCTGCTGTGATTTTACACTCTATGCTGTACGTTTATCACACTGTCGTCGCTCCTCTGGTTTTTCTCTCTATGCTGTACCCTCTATCACACTGTCGTCGCTGCTCGTCTATCAAACTGTCGCTCCTCTGGTTTTTCTTTCTGTGCTGTACGTCTATCAATCTGTCGTCGCTCCTCTGGTTTTTCTCTCTATGCTGTACCCTCTTTCATACTGCGATAGATTCACGGTCAAACCTGGATCGAGTAACACCTTAAAAAAAGACTTTAAAAAACTTTAAAAGAGGAAGTTGCAGCGTCCTCGCTAGGCGTTCTGTTGGAAACCGATAGTGCAACGACTGGTTGACCGGTATCAGTATGATGGCTGGGACGGGGCGGCTTACTTCCCTTCGGTAAGTCGTCTCAGTGAAGCAGAACTAGATAAAGGAGCGGGGGAAGTTCTTCAATAAGGAGGCACATTACATACACTCTAAACACGCCTTCGTCGCCATATGACTGAAACACTGTTAAGTACGACGTTAAAACGTAAGCACTCACTCACTCTATCACACTGCCGTCGCTGCTGTGTTTTTTCTCTCTATGCTGTACGTCTTAATTATATGTATCACATATAATGGTGCAAAGCAAGTCGTCTATTTCGAAATTCGTGTAAGAATGCACAAGAGTGCACTGTCGAACCCTTATTGCCATAAAGGCCCCGAGGAAGGGAATCTTGAAAATTCTCTGTCTGAGAGTGGCAATGATTCCACTTCCTGTGTGACAGTGAGCAACTAGGTATCTGTCGAAGTTACAATTTCAATACTGCCGGTAAACCGGGGTGATTTTAATTCAAGTAATAACTGACACAGGGCTAAGGTTTGCGGATGCCACGGGTATTTTATCGATATTGTAGATTTATGTAACTGGTATTAAATAGACGCCTATTCTAAGGACAGAGTCTCCTGAAAATGAGTACAAAATAAATAAAAGCTCACGTTGCAATTTAGTGGTCGTCGAAGGAAAAAGGAACACTGAAATATAGTTTGCTATCTTTGTCGATAGATACTTCTATAGTGCATGTTCGTGCGCCCTTAAATGAACGCAAATTGCTGTAAATCACGCCGGCTACAAGCGGAAAAAGGGCCGGAAGTTAACAATGAGAATGAGGTGTGAATCGAAGGCAGCATCTGAAATAAATGCAGTCGCTAAGGGAATCTTTTCTCCAGTTGGCTAAATGTAGGCTATAGTTTTATCCAGTTTAATATAATAGCCAGGTAAGAGTGTGCAATAAACTATGGTAATAAAGTGTGCTCTAGTTATTTATTTATTTGGTTGGTTAGTGCTTAATATAACGACGGTTAAATTCAAGGGTGCTGAGAAATTGTCGAAAACTACTTCCTTTCACTAACTGCCCGTTAATCGTCTTGGCATAAGGCAGAAATAAGATTAGGTTAGATCAGGAATTCAGCTCGAGGGCGACGCTTTAGTCCGATGAGCCGGCGTAAAACACCGACCAACCAAATAAATAAATAAGTCTTATAACTCTGCCCGGTTTCCTCCCACCACAATGTTTGCCCCCGTCGTATAGGTGAAATATTCTTTAGCGCGGCGTAAAACACCAACCAAATAAATAAATACATAAATATTTATTATGTCAACGATACAATACCGTAATCTGTGCTTCAAATATAAGACCAAATTTTCTAGCACGGCTCTATGAGAAAGATTGCATGTTACATCATCACCTTAGAAGAGCAATAGCCAGTCAACCATATTGGATTCCTGTTAACATGGGCTGGTATAGCCATAGTACTTCAATATGGCTGCCAAAAGCAAGTCATGCAACCTTTACGCCATACTCCAATATCGCCATAAAGAACAATCAAATGAGCACACTCATAAGAAAAGACCATTACATAATGCTTTCTTCAAATATCATCAATATCTTGTCTTGCATGATTTCCTACAAGAAAGAAACAATTTGTTTTCCAATAAAAACCGGCCATATTTCATTACCTTTTTAACACTGTTTTCACTGCCTACACATACAAATAGATTGGAACCTTTTGAAAGTAGTAGTAAACATAAGCATAATAATCTATGTTAAACACTTCCTGAAGACAAAGAAACTGGTGGGACGTCGTCCACTGACATGTGGTCCCATCAAGCTACCGTATAAATATTTATTTTTGACAACAGTTTTATCACCCATGAATAATGACATAAACTTAATGGAAAACGTGTGGTAATTCTTGGGGGAAAAAATAGATTGACTGTATCTTTCAAATGCAGTTTAATACAGCATTATTTAATTCACACAATTTGCGCTTGCTGCTGCAAGTCGTGGGTGTATTCCGTGTAGGATGGCAATGAACACTGCCTGGAGCAGTGAATTAGCGACGCGGCGTCGTGGCACAAGGTGAAAGCAGAACAAATATGCGGAGTAGAGCAAGGCATGGAGAAAATTTGTTTGATGTGAAATCAACCTTATGCGAAAAATGAATAATAAAAGAGTGGTTTTGCTTTTGGGACAATTGTAAATCATTTTAATCAGCGATCCAGATCTGTTTTCGCTATTCAGGCACAGAGGGTGAAACAGAATGTGTAATGACAGGAAAGTCATACTGTGATACACTGTGCCAGGTCAAATGGACTATACATGACTACAGAATGGGATGAAAAGTAACGGTGTCCCAGGGTTCAAAACCCAATGACACCTACCCGTCACCCAATTCAAGATATTGTCTCCTATTGACAAGCATTGGACTTAAGTTTAAGAACTACGTACGTTTGAAAGAAAAAGAAGATTTCTCCTTAAAAACAAAGTAAATGTCGACAAGTGGGTTTTCACCCCACCATTTTTGTTGTATAGATAAATGACATACTTAACCATATCCATGAAAGAGCCAATTCTCGATGGCCACGTTTTCAAGGCGGTAGCGTGTTCCGCGCAGTGACTACTCTGGCTCCAAGCCATAATGGCAGTTGTTCTCTTTTAAATCACAAGTACAAGGTTACTATTTTGCCCACAATTCAAGACGCAGGAACCTACTGCTCGAAGCCAGTTTTTATTCGAGTCAAAAATTTGGGATATGACTTTAGAGCCCTGTAAATTAAAACTTTGACTCCCTCATCAATGTTATCTTGAGACAAATGTGTCAAAATTTCAACTTCCATTACCGAAAACTAAACACTGTAACAACGTTTTAAATTTTGACTTAAGACAGCAATGTCTGTGGAATGGGCCCCAGAAAAAGGCAAGATCGATCTGTCAATCAAGAACAACTGACCAGTCATAAGTCGTATTGCTGTAAATAGGTCAACCGGATGTCCCACACACTGGTAACAATTGCTCAATCCATTCCAGTAGGCGAGAAAGCTTTTCTATTGTAATATTAGGTGTCATTTATATCACACCATTTTCCAATCTCCACATCGACAGTTCCCAGTTTGGAGTGTGCGCTTGAACCAAACGGTTGAGATTACTTCCCAGCATTAGTGGAGCCCGGCGCATGCGCCGGAGATAACTCCCCTCACAAGCTGTCTGTTCCCATAACCCTGCGGATTTCATCACATCTATCTTGCGGATTTTGATGTGCGTTTTGTACGGATGCTAAGCACAGTCTTCAGCTGTTTGACCTCGGTGGCTTAGTGATTATTATGCTAGCGCGGCACATTAAACCTGGAGCCTTTCACCGATGCGGTCCCTATGTGTTTGTACGTGGGAAGGTGTGTTAGCAACCTGCAGGTGGTGGTGGGTTTCTCTTTGGCTCTACACGGTTTCCTCGTACAATAATGCTAACAAAAACCTTAAGATACGACAATCCAAGACATGCATGTATGAATGTACGTATCAATGTATGTATGTATGTTTAGGGTTTTACGTCGTAGTTAACAATTTTTCGGTCATATGACAACGAGGAGTCATTAGATGTGTATAGACTGTGTATTATTACGGCGTCATATGATGACGAGGAGTCATTAGATGTGTACTGACTGTGTCTTCTCACGGCGTCATATGACGACGAGGAGTCATTAGATGTGTACTGACTGTGTCTTCTCACGGCGTCATATGACGACAAGGAGTCATTATATGTGTATAGACTGTGTATTATCACGGCGTCATATGACGACAAGGAGTCATTAGATGTGTATAGACTGTGTATTATCACGGCGTCATATGATGACGAGGAGTCATTAGATGTGTACTGACTGTGTCTTCTCATGGCGTCATATGACAAAAAAAGGAGTCATTAGATGTGTACTGACTGTGTCTTCTCACGGCGTCATATGACGGCGAGGAGTCATTAGATGTGTATAGACTGTGTCTTCTCACGGCGTCATATGACGACAAGGAGTCATTATATGTGTATAGACTGTGTATTATCACGGCGTCATATGACAAAAAAAGGAGTCATTAGATGTGTATAGACTGTGTCTTCTCACGGCGTCATATGACGACGAGGAGTCATTAGATGTGTATAGACTGTGTCTTCTCACGGCGTTATATGGTGACGAGGAGTCATTATATGTGTATAGACTGTGTATTATCACGGCGTCATATGACGACAAGGAGCCATTAGATGTGTATAGACTGTGTCTTCTCACGGCGTCATATGACGACAAGGAGTCGTTAGATGTGTACTGATTGTGTCTTCTCATGGCGTCATATGGCGACGAGGAGTCATTAGATGTGTACTGACTGTGTCTTCTCATGGCGTCATATGGCGACGAGGAGTCATTAGATGTGTACTGACTGTGTCTTCTCATGGTGTCATATGGCGACGAGGAGTCATTAGATGTGTATAGATTGTGTCTTCTCACCGCGTCATACGACGACGAGGAGCCATTAGATGTGTATAGACTGTGTCTTCTCACCGCGTCATACGACGACGAGGAGCCATTAGATGTGTACAGACAGTGTCCTCTCATGGTTCAAGACAATGAGAACGCGACGATGCAACACATGAGGATACAACCCAAGACATAGTCCTGCCTGCCATGGCTGTCTTTACGTATGTCGTTATGCTGGCTATTGTCTCCAGAAAGGAGTTACAAACCATCCACTTCGGATCCCCTCTCTCGACAAGGGACAACAACTTGATGTGATTAATGTCGCCCACACTCGATGGGGAAGTATATGGAAAAAATTGCAATTTATTAATTTGTTTGTTTGTTCGGCGGCCAGTATTATGGTGGGAGAAAACCACGACCATCCGCAGATTACAGCCAGACTTTCCCACGTATAGCCGGAGAGGAAGCCAGCATGAGCTGGACTTGAACTCACAGCGACTGCATCATTGGAAGGCTCCTGGGTCATTATGCCGCGCTAACCCCATCGGTCAAGGAGGCCCCAATATTGCAATTAAGAAAGGTCAAAAGGTCACCTAAACACAAGGCAAGAAGAGCTCTTCACCTATCATTTTACTATCTATGCTACAGTCTTTTACAGTGGATTTGTAACATTTGCTCAGATATTTGACAGATAGTTTTTGTTCTCCACTTAGTTTTCTGGGTTTATATTTAGAGTTTAAGACTGATTTCAGCACTACTTCGGTCACGTCACGACGGTGTCTTGGCGCGTATATGGTAGGACCTGTTCAGTGCAGCAATACTGATTTATACCACATATGACACCTGACATGACACCAGTCAGGACACCAGTTTTTACAGCAGGCATGACACTAAACATGGCAAAAAAGTGACACCTTCAAAGTTCAGACTTGGAATCGAACTCAAAACACAGAGGCTCTCGTATAACAATATAAGTATACTGTAGCACTGTCTTTAGTCATGGACACTGTTTCAGGACAGCCGTTATTGTATTTATAGCTGATTTAACAAATTGGATGGCGTTGTCAGCCTATCTGGAATTTTCGACTTAATCGACGTCATCCCTGGCAGAGTGACATAAAGTGCTTGGCTAGAGAATATGTGCTATAGACTAATCTGGGTTACCTGGGTTAATCTTCCTGCGATTAACATGAAGTGTCTTTACGCCAGGAAGTCTATCATAAAGCTGTCAATCCGTTGCCCCCTCCCTAGGCATTCACACTGTCCCTTTAGCAAAATGAGTCAAGCGTGTATATTAATTTAAGGAATAACTAAATAATACGTTGAAAGCAATCAGATCTGAGAGGAAGCTAGCATGAACTCACATTTAGCGACCTGATTGGTGCGAGGCTCCTGGGTTATTGCGCTGGGCTAATGGAGTAACTACTAGGCCACGGGGGCCCAAACACAATTAACTACAGAGACATTAATTTAAAAACACCGTAAATGCTAATGAGCTTACGCTAAAACCTTACTCCAGTTGAAGCATGGACATTATAAACGTAGCCATGTGAATGGCCAGATTAAAAGTCGAAGTCAAAACCGAGCTGATATCGTGCTGATGGCATTATTTCATTAGCTGACATTATCTTCGATAATATTACATAAATGGAAGTCAAGAGGCTGTAATAACGTATTGTGAACCAAATTGCTGACTGTGCATAAAAACGAATATTCACTGATTCTTCCATATATTCGACCAGTTTTGTGAAAAGCAAATCTAAAACCGACATCCAGATATGTTGGTTTGAGGAAATGTTCTATCAAAGTGGGTAACAAAATCTTGTGTTACTGATGGACTGTGAATAATAGCATCACGAAAGAATTCCATATTGGGGTACTCTTAACACATCGAAACAGGCGTTCAGCCTCCCTCCATACACCCCCTGAGGGCTCTATTATGCCCTCTCTAATTAACAATATTCCAACTATACCACCGTGGAAGCTATTTGTGGGTCGACCTGATCATTTTGAATTTGATGACTGAAATTACGATCAGATTGATTACTTCACACGACGGAGGAGAGCGAAACAAAATGTGTTCTTGGCTGCGGGCGAAAACAGACTATGATGTGTTCGTTATATTTGGATGGGAAAGCCTGCGATTTTCTCGCCCGGAATCATCTGGGATACTCTCCAACGTCATGTGGTGAGGTTCTGACCTGGATACCCTCGTTAAACAGACCCACGGGGGTAGTCCACAGCTAGTGTGTAAATAATAAAACTTCGTTCGTGGAAGAGGAGCTATCTATTATTAAGCGCGGAGGCGACTGTAAAAAGGGGACTGTAAAAAGAAGGACTTAAGTACAGAAAAGGAAAAATTCTTACCTTAAATTCCCGGCCACTGTTTTTCGCCCCTTCGATATAGTTCTGAGTGGATTTTAGAAGTCCACTTTGGGCACTACGTATGAGAAGAGGGTTTCAGCCGAACACACAATGTTTTTCTCAAAATTTCAAATTGCCTTAAAATCCTTGGAACATGTAGGTTTATCTTCAAGTGAAAGTTCCACGTTGTGACAGACGCGAATGATTCTTTAGAAACACCGAGAACATTTTACATCACTGCATTTTCAGAAATGTCAGAATGTTTCCGACTCGTCACAAGAATCCGCTACGCTACAGGTTCTACAGTATGTGCGTTAAGCCGCCTTCAAGTGACGCCTATTAAAGACCCATCAGCAGGCAAATAGAAGCACAGGTGAATTTACCGCCCGGTATCAGCTTATTAACATTGCTTGGAATAGCGCGATGTGAGTCAGTGTCCAGCAAACAGCCCGCTTTGTCCCACCAGAACGCTCCAATCTCTGCCATACAACCTTGGAACACTAACCGTAGCTGATACACAAAACCTTTGGACGACTCGATGGTAACTACAACTGCGCTGTGTGCTGGGGAATCGATGTGGACAGACCCGGCCCAGGCAGCAGTCTGCTCTCAGGTTCGCGCTATTTTCGCGTCTGAGCCACAACTCCCGAGTCAGGCGCCGAAGTGGAGTGGTTGGCGAAGCGGTCAGAGTGATTTATTCCCAGCCGCATTTCCGTATAATCCCCGGTTGCGCTCAGTGGGCCGCCTTCATAACGCAACATGAGCTTCCTCAGTTGGATAATACGACCGAGATTGGCTTTTGTTCTTTCTTCTCCGTTGTCATTATCTTTTATTAGCACCGTCGAAAAAGTCGTAAAGCACGTGGCGGAATTTCAATTTTCCGCCAGCGTATACCTAAGGCGGAATTGCGATCTGAGATCCGGTCTTAATACGAACGTGGCAAGCTTTAATACCACATGAGTTTATTGAAATTGATTCCTTTTTATTTTGTCGTTTTTATCGTGAAAAGTTAGAAAACAAGGTTTCCCCTATTAAGTAGCACCAAAACGAGGTCAGTAAGAAACCGAGTGAATTTGAACTAGAAATGCTTCAACTGATTATTTGTATGCTGATTCATCTATTGATTTATAGTTCATCAGATCATTTACAGGTTTAGATCGAGTTAATTATTTAATTAATAATTGTTTCATTTATGACTTGATTAAATGGTTATTTAATTTAAGACGTTTTAAATATTCAGTTTTAAAAGTTCATTCATTACAGATTTGTTTACCACGTCATGCTGAAGTTACCCAATAAAGATTAATATGAGATTCATCGATCGGTTTATTGCTTTGATGGTATGTTCTTTCAGTTTGATGTTCTTTTTTGATGTTTGATGTTCGACAGAAATCACTAACTGATCGATTCACTGATTGGGTATCTGACATACTTGCCAACCAGGTGACCTCACGTCTGACTGACACATTGACTTACTGACTGACACATTGGCTGACTGACTGACGCATCGGTTGACAGACTGACACATTGGCTGACTGACACATTGGCTGAATGACTGACACATTGGTTGACTGACACTTTGGCTGACTGACTGACACATTGGGTGACTGACTGACACACTGACTGACTGACTCACACATTGGCTGACTGACTGACACATTGGCTGACTGACTGACACTTTGGCTGACTGACTGACGCATCGGCTGACTGAATGACACATTGGCTGACTGACTGACACTTTGGCTGACTGACTGACACATTGGCTGACTGACTGACGCATCGGTTGACAGACTGACACATTGGCTGACTGACACATTGGCTGAATGACTGACACATTGGTTGACTGACACTTTGGCTGACTGACTGACACATTGGGTGACTGACTGACACACTGACTGACTGACTCACACATTGGCTGACTGACTGACACATTGGCTGACTGACTGACACTTTGGCTGACTGACTGACGCATCGGCTGACTGAATGACACATTGGCTGACTGACTGACACTTTGGCTGACTGACTGACACATTGGGTGACTGACTGACACATTGGGTGACTTACTGACACATTGGCTGACTGACTGACACATTGGGTGACTTACTGACACATTGGCTGACTGACTGACACATTGGCTGACTGACACATTGGCTGACTGACACATTGGCTGACTGACTGACGCATCGGCTGACTGAATGACACATTGGCTGACTGGCTGACTGCATGACACATTGACTGACTGACTGACACATTGGGTGACTGACTGACACATTGGGTGACTGACTGACACATTGGCTGACTGACTGACGCATTGACTGACTGACTGACTGACACATTGGCTGACTGACTGGCACATTGGCTGACTGACTGACACATTGGCTGGCGGACTGACTAACTGGCTGGCTGACTGACACATTGACCGACTGACTGACACATTGGGTGACTGACTGACACATTGGCTGACTGACTGACACAATGGCTGACGGACTGACTAACTGGCTGGCTGACTGACGCATTGGCTGGCAGACTAACGCATTGGCTGACTGAATTACACATTGACTGACTGACTGACACATTGACTGATATATTGACTGACACATTGACTGACTGACTGGCTGGCTGAAGCATTGGCTGACTGAGTATCTTACAGATTGACTGACAGATTGACTGACTGATTGATTGACTGACTGGGTGACTCACTGGATGACCGACTGGATGACTGGCTGACTGGACGACACATTGACTGACTGGATCATTGACTGACTGTCTGGCGAACTTGATAACTGACTAATTGCATGACTGACCGAGACAGACAGACAGGCAGACAGTCAGACAGACAGACAGGCAGGCAGGCAGGCAGGCAGGCAGACAGAAAATATGGTTAACTGGTTGGCTCATTAATATTGATACATTACTTGCTTAACCTGGTGGAGGGGCTAGCACGCCAGCGCCGCCCAATGACCCAGGAGCTTCTCACCAATGCGGCCGCTGTGAGTTCAAGCCCAGCTCATGCTGGCTTCCTCTCCGGCCGTACGTGGGAAGGTCGGTCAGCAACCTGCGGATGGTCGTGAGTTTCCCCCAAGCTCTGCCCGGTTTCCTCCCACCATAATGCTGGCAGCCGTCGTATAAGTGAAATTTTCTTGATTACAGCGTAGAACACCAATTAAATAAATAAATGAAATACTCGTTTAATTGATTGATGATCAACAGACTAAACCTCCCATGCAAGACAAAAGCCAGGGGCGGGCTGACCTCTCAGCCTGTCCACCTCAGTTTGCTCATCACTTCCACGGACATGGTCTCAGGCGCGTTTGGTAAATTGCGTTTGCTCTTGACTCGGTAAAACTGTTAATGTTGAGCGGTTAACACACTGGTTTGGGGGTGACGGAACTAAGGTTACCTGGCGGTCATGATGTGTCTTAGAATAAAACTGACAAGAGACCCTGTTTCACCAATTACGTGTGGCCATTTGCCAGTTATCAAGCTGTCGTCGCTTCTCTGTTGGTTTTATTCTTCATGCTGTATGTCTTCAATTATAATTATTTTAGCACATTTCCTTCTGTCATGTATAAAGTGGGCCTGCAATGTGTGCTAAAGAAGACCGGGAGAGGATCGTGGACTGTAATGGTTAGAGGTGCGTGCCTTTCAATCACCAGGACACCGCACAAGGCAAGGGTTCAAATCCAGACTTGGACAGACGCTCGCGTGGCTGTTTGTGCAACCTAACCTTCGCTGAAGCAGGGAAATAATGTGCCCGTCTGTAGGTCACATCAACTGTGGGAAATTTCGACAGTAACCGGGCATAACGGTTTCCACAAACCATAAACTTAACAGCAAGTGAAAAAAAAATTGCGGTCAGTAACAATCAAACAAACAAACTAATCAAAGCGAACACTCAGTGGCCTTATTGAATCCTGTTATCAGTGCTTCATTCGGATCCTGTCTGAAGGCGTGTTAAGCACATAAAAAAAGAGCAGTGTACGATAACGAAATGAATCTACAAATTCCGTCCGCTCACAGGCCTACTGTATACCTTCTTGACATCGCATGAGGGGAACACCCTCGAGCAACGACGCAAAGTATTAATCATACACATACATAAATATAGTGTTAAAAGTGGACTATCTGTACTCGAACCATTTCCATTATATAAAGTCAGGCAGTTTGCACAGAGCTAGATTTACTGACTTGATCCAACAGGCAGAATAACCGATCCATACGACTCGATATCTGCACAGCATCCAGTCAAATTGTAGTTATATATAATAATGGACAACAAAGGTAAAACAACAACAAAATGCGTATGTGACCCGAATTTCAAAATTTGATAACACACGCACTTTCCTTTCCTTCAACGAATGGGGACAAAAACGGCAGAAACAGCTGGCTGTGATGTTAAAATACTCAATAGGGGGGCTAAGACATAGAGTTCATCTACGAACTCTTTTCGCAGATGAAGGGTAAAAAATTTGTACTGTATCATGTGACTTGTCAAATATGTCATGCAACTCTGGTTGATATTAATTTAGCGACCACCTGTCTCGCCCTGTTCCGGAGGTACAAAAGACACATCTCTCCTTCAGAACCTTTTTAAGGAAGTACCTTCAAACTCTTTTTGTAGGTGAAGGTTAAAAAATTTCTGCTGTATCAGGTGACTTGTCAAAAATGTCATGCAACTTTTGTTGATATTAATTTAGCCTGTCTCACCGTGTTCTGGAGGTACAAAAGACACATCTCTCCTTCAGAACCATTTTAAGTTCAATTCCTCCATTTTCTTCATCGTTCGTTTACTCAAATAACCTTTTGTGAAATTTATTTTTAGATGCTCATCTTAGAGTAGGTGTAATCAAAATAGTTGTCTAACATTTCTGACAGGTCGCGTGACAGTAGGGCTTTATTAACCTTAAACAATAAAAGAGTTCCAGCTTGAAATTCCCCTATTGATGCTTTTCATCTCCTCTTCAAGATAGTGCTTTCACAAAACAGGCCATTTCATTGGAGCGTCCAAAATTTCCTTTTTCCAAAATATTCTTGCAAGCTTGAACAGGGAATTCTGTGATTGGATAACGATAACGGTGTGTTAACTTCCAGTAAAAAAACTTTCGGTTATAGCCATAGGATCAGGCCAGTAAACGGAGTGGTATGAAGGGATTAGCGAAACACGTAAGGTCTGGCTTGATTTAATGAAGATGACTTTTGAGAGCACAGCCATCTTCCGCATCTAGACTGCACCGGAAGCGGAACTCAACAATAACGTGCAGTACCAAAACTTTATTTGCTGCTTATCTTTGAAACCAAGAATAAATTACTACCAGGTAGTGGTACTCACGTGATCCGGTTTTTGATTAATTTGTTAATGTGATTGGTGTTTTACGCCGTACGACTAAAAATGAGATTTGACCAATGACATACCTTCCTAAAATAAAGTAGAAATAAAATAATGAACTGAAAGATCCGGTACAGATCTGACTAGTACAAGTCTCCCAATACTTATTATCGAACCGAGAGACAGAAATATTTGATACACATTTTCTGAATCCACAGGGAGCAGATCTTCGCCAACCCAAAACTTTAACTTAGTGTCTGCTATATTTCAATGGCGATATCGGAATAAAACTACGTGCGAAAATGTATAGGCAACATTTTCAGACAGGTTTTTAGACATACCTCCAAACTCCTCACGATTAAGTTGCCGTCTACATCATTAGAGAATACCGATAGTTTTTGGAGCCCCCGTGACCTAGTGGTTAGCGTGTTAGTGCAGCACAATGACCATGGAGTCTCAAGACCAATGCCCCTGCTGGATTTATATCCGGTTGCACGTGGGAAGACCTGTCAGCAACCCCGAGCTCTAACTGGTTTCCTCCCACCATAATGTTGGCCGTCGTCGTATGAGTGAAAAATTCTTAAGTACGGTGTAAAACTCCATACAAATAGATAAATAAAACCAGCAGTTTTGTCTGCTCTGAGGACTTCTGACATCAGAAGTTTAATAGGGCATCAAGTTGACAGTGAGAAGAAATAAACATTATGAGAAAAACATTTCTAAATATCTCCAAATTATTTCTCATTACAAAAATTATAAGACAGCCTGACAACCAAATGCATCGAAACAAGAAAGGTTTATCGATTATCGATTTATCGATTTTGGAAGCCACTATACTTCAAATAGGTTTGTTTTGAAGATGGTCATTCGTTATCAACACAACTTGAACTTTGTTCTGTACAGTATACTTACGAAACATTCTGAAGAAAACTAATTTATATCATGAAAACTATGGAATTTTAGACAGTTTTACATGCTAAAACTAAAACAAAATATATAATTGGAACTGGGCCCTAAATAAGCACTCGCCAAAAGAAAACTATTAAGATGCAGGAAGAGCCATAGATTGTAAGAGGGTTTATAACGAAGAATGCTTTGAGACCTACCCTATAGGAGGAAGTACACTTGTGCAAAATGATGTCAAATTTATCTTAATCACCTTTTATTGATTTTTGTCGGTAAGATCGATGCGTCATATAAGAAGTATTTGTTCTGTACATATGGCATTGCTACCTTTCCCAGTTTAGTGCACGCTTTCAAATGGGATAAACAATTGGCCGCCATTGTTAACGTTTTGTGTCGCATAACTCGTCTCCAAACTCTCGACGGCCAGGAAGCAATGGAACACACGTTTTCCAAAGCCTGAGGAAACATCCGGCAAAAATAGACTTACTCTAACTACCAAAATCGGAACTTACCAGTAAGTCGTAACTGAATGTGACACAAAGAAACAAGAGAAGGGGCGGCATTTTGAGCCTCTTCTGCACTACAGTAAATAGAAAAATACTACAGCATAGAGAATAAACCAGATCAGCGATGATAATGCTGTTCCTAGGATTACCTTCTCGTTACAATCTTCAGCATACACATATCGTAACCAGATATCCTTATAATGCTTTAATAATTAATAGAATTTTCACACCAATATGATGCCAACTACATGTACATATCGTATCCAAGAAAGGCTTGTTGATAACAAACGAAAATATTTTATTCTAAAATTCACATAAATTATTCTCGAAAAACAATCCCTGGTAGAGATTCCATTATTTCACCATCGGCCCGCCATAACTGAGACCGTGGTACGCCTGCATAAGCCCATAGGTGGTCAACTCACGATCAGCTAAATGAGCTGACAACATACACACCCACGGGAGGTGGGGGAGCCTGGAATAGCCTGGAGAAGACTTAGTATTGCTTCATTTCCAACTAGGGTTTCTGTTTTCTTGATGGCCCTTTTCACGGAACAATTCGTAATAAAGCATCTGGGGATGTTAAAACGGGGACTAATGCTCTTCTGTTATAGAACCTGATTTAATACGTGTAATCGGAATATTCTTCGAATTTTTTAATAGGGTGGGGTTGGGGAGGGGAGTGGGGTGCCCATCTGACCGCCCATTGGTCACATTGTCATAAGTTTTTCCATTATTTGAGGACAAGATACCAGTTGTTGCGTGTTGAAACTGTTACCGAGACATATATGACCAAATATTCACACTAGCTCTCTTCTATAGTCTCTCTTCTATCTCTTCTAGAGATTTAGTCCTTAATCCAAATATTCTCCGAATTCTTCGCTTGGTCATAATTGGCAATTCGAATGTCACTTCATCATTTAGCTTTGCATGCTTCCTGGAGCACATATAAGTTTATATCTGATCGTACGCATTTTGATATCGACACTATAAAGCTACATGTATGTGACCAAGCTATGCTTTTGAGCGCGCATCACAAACATGTAACTCGTAATCGCTTCAAGTATCAAGTGACTTAACAGGGTCTTTATTCATTTATTCAAAGGCTTCCCTCGACATTTATACCAAATTACCATACACCAACAACGGCAGCCATAGGTTTTTATGAGTTACAAAAATGTAGGCAAGTTGGGAGCAGCTGTGCTGGGGAGAGGAGAGGGCAGCATCCGGTACAGGTTTGGTCTCCTCTAGTGCACAAGGGTGTTGCCAGCGTTTACAAGATAAGTTTAAGACGTCGGAATCCCATGCCCTGACAAAGCTGTCCTAGAGGCAATGCTGATTGGCTTACAGTTGAGACATGAGATCATTAGTTCAAGCCATCGTTGTATTTATTTATTTATTTGATTGGTGTTTAAGCCGCAAATTTTCGTAATTCTCCCAGTGCTTTAATAAAGGTACTAGTTCTTTGGTTGACTGTGTATATTGACTGCGTATAGATTGATTTCATTTTAATTTAAATTACAGTTCTTTTAAATTAATTCATCCACATGATGATTTGTTCATTTTCGACAGAGGCAGAATAAGCGTTTACCGTATACAAATGATTGATCACTTCAGAGAATTAACGTCATAACCTTTCTCATTTGAAATTTCTCATTTATATTCGATAACGGTTTGCTCAGTTTATGGATGAAGAAAACTGTAACCCCAGGGATAAACCATCGATTATGGGAAGCTACTGACAAACTTTCCATCTTGATACAAACAGCCAGCCACATTAGTAAAAGGACCTGTGCATGTCTAGTGGTCTTAGCAACCAACCATCGACCACGCCGTCCTTCCAGACAGCATACCTTCAAACTGGCTTCATCCCTACCCTGACTAATCCAGATAGCAGGTGTTGTGAGGGTCGTTATGTGGGATTTAATCACCATCAGAGCGACATAAAACGCAGGAGTTTTGATTAAAGGTGAAGGTAAGAAACCCCTGTTAGCATAGACTGTCTCTCTCTGACGGTAAACCTACATCTGTATCAGCCCACGCACAACTATAAATTGGAAGCCTTCGACTGAGTCACCTTGTGAATTATAACATTGCCCTTATTTTCAATTTAGAGCTGGCATATTACGTTCTGAATCAAAACTTTACTTTTTTGTTTTGACAGATATCAATATGTAACACATATACAAGGCATAAAAATGCTCAGCCTTTTGACAGTCGATTTTTAATGACGCCCACGTCGCTGGTTGTTAATATTCTATAACGGAATGGTTTGGTTTGGTTTGGGCAAGTCTCAAGGGTGGCGAGGGTGTCTGTAGGCCTATGATATATCTGGGTGGCGTGTCATGTGTAGTGTCTACTTCATGATGATTAGTAGACTGAGGGCGGGTTGGTTTGTTCTGGTGTCAAGTGTGATGTGGATGTCAGTATAATGTGGCTGAGTGGAGAGTTATGTCTTGTGTCTACTTCATGATGATTAGCAGACTGAGGGCGGGTTGGTTTGTTCTAGTGTCCAGTGTGATGTGGATGTCAGTATAATGTGAATGAGTGGCGTGTCATGACTGGTGTCTGCTTCATGATGATTAGTAGACTGAGAGCAGGTTGGTTTGTTCTGGTGTCAAGTGTATGTATATGTCTGTATAATGTGTATGAGTGGCGTGTCATGTCTGGTGTCTACTTTATGATGATTAGTACACTGAGGGCAGGTTGGTTTGTTCTGGTGTCCAGTGTGATGTGGATGTCAGTATAATATGTCTGCATGGCGTGCCATGTCTGGTGTCTGCTTCATGATGATTAAAAGACTAAGGGCGGGTTGGTTTGCTCTGGTGTCAAATGTGATGTATATGTCAGTATAATGTGTATGAGTGGCGTGTCATGTCTGGTTTTACATGTCATGTCTGGTTTACTTTATGATGATTAGTGGACTGAGGGCGGGTTGGTTTGTTCTGGTGTCAAATGTGATGTATATGTCAGTATAATGTGTATGGGTGGCGTGTCATGTGTGGTGTCTACTTTATGATGATTAGTAGACTGAGGGCGGGTTGGTCTGTTCTGGTGTCCAGTGTGATGTGGATGTCAGTATAACGTGTATGAGTGGCGTGTCATGACTGGTGTCTGCTTCATGATGATAAGTAAACTGAAGGCAGGCCTGTTTGTCCTTGTGTCAAGTGTGATGTGGATGTCAATATAATGTGTTTGAGTGGCGTGTCATGACTGGTGTCTACTTCATGATGATTAGTAGACTGAGGGCGGGTTGGTTTGTTCTGGTGTCCAGTGTGATGTGGATGTCAGTATAATGTGGCTGAGTGGCGTGTCATGACTGGTGTCTACTTCATGATGATTAGTAGACTGAGGGCGGGTTGGTTTGTTCTGGTGTCCAGTGTGATGTGGATGTCAGTATAATGTGGCTGAGTGGAGTGTTATGTCTGATGTCTGCTTCATGATGATTATTAGACTGAGGATAGGTTGGTTTGTTCTGGTGTCCAGTGTGATAGCAGTATAATGTGTCTGAGTGGAGTGTCATGTCAGGTGTTCTCTTCATGATGATAAGTAGAATAAGAACAGATCGGTTTGCGTCCAGTGTATATATATATATATATATATATATATATATATATATATATATATATATATATATATATATACAAATACAAATTTAAAGTTCAAAATAAATTTATTACACATGCATCACAACCTTATTTAGAACATAATCTAGCAACGATCAAAAATACCAAAAGGTGGTCCCAAAGACCCACCATGCAAAACAATTTTAAATACCCGTTTTCTCCTGAAAAAAAAAATCGAAAACATATTAAAACCATATTTGCAAATAAGTTTCGACGCTCTTTTTCCTGATTTTGACATTTTTATCTTTTCTTGCCCTTTAATATATTTATAGATTAGAGATTGGCTTCTAAGTTACATATTTACGAGGATGTAAACAAGTCAGTAATCTATCCAGTTTACATCACCTGACGTTTCATTTACCTTCCGTGCTATTTTTGCCGTGAGACATTTCTAAAATACCTATAACAGCGCAAGCCTTTTCTTATACATACAGTCACTTTTCCATAATTGCCACAAGTATCTTTTTATAGATCTCTCTTTAAATTCAAATTAAAAACAGAGGCCTTAAGAAAGTATACAGCGCGTATTTTTAGAATTCAAGGATTACTTAGGAGTCAAATTACCCATCATTCCTAAGACTTCCGGTGTTATTTTCGGCGCGCTATAGAATATACGATCAGTCCATTTTTGTCCCGTTTCTTTCCGATTAGTCACATAGCCACGTTCTTTTATATAGATATCGACCGACGTGTTGTTCACTGAGCTCTTGTTTGGGTCATCGACTGCTCGGTTATTCGAACACAGCTTAGGAAACCGACGCCTATATAGATTACATTAGTATCGACTAATCGCTTTTTGTGACAGAGGCAGAGTTTACATTTCACCGCGGAAGGTCTTCCTGACAAGTGCATAGCGGCTTCACAATTAGCCGGAGATGCTCCAGTGCACATGGACGTCCATGACCACAGAGAGGAAAACAATTTTGTAATTGGCTGGTCCTTTGCGTGATTAAATGACGGAGTCCAAACTGGGCCAGAGACACGTTGCTAATGGGTGAATTTAATCTGCGAGATTGGTACTGAGCACTTTGTTAGAGAAGAAAAATGAATGAATAGAGATGTCCAGAGGAAGGTAATTGTTTGAACTTGTGAATTGCCTTGGAATTGGCCATCTGATTGACTGACTTGCTGATTGGAAAATGGTTATTACTGGGATTGGGCTGACCATTTTTGTAACTATCCAACTATCACCGCTCTGACTTTTATATTTCATTATCTTACTGACTTACTGACTTATTGGCGGTGGCTGTGAGTTCGAGTCCAGCTCAAGTTAGCTTCCTCTCTAGTTATATGTGGAAAGGTCCTGTGGATTGTCGTGCGTTTCCTCGGGCTCTGTCCGGTTTCCTCCCACCATAATGATGGTTGCCGTCGTATAAATGAAATATTCTTGGACAGGGCGCAAAACACCAATCAAAACAAGAATAATACTTTAGTCTATTGCAATTAACATCATTGCATTTTTTTACCTACTGTTGCTTATGTCATAGTAATAGGGGCGTGTAATTTGCTCCTATTTAAGCCTTTACATGAACAGTAAGATCTAACATAAGTAAAAGGTAGCCCGATTTCACTGGTATTGTCAATCCGTGTCCCACGTGATGTCACAGTCATCTCAGTCTTTCGACTCCTTGATATGAACCTCAATAATTACGTCACATAAAAGAAGCTACTGAATATCATCTGTGACAAAGGTTTTCAGTGTGTTCGATTATGATCAATGTGTAGCTGTCCAAAGCCTTGGGGACAAAGACAGGCGTGCATTCGCATGAAAGGAGTATCATCGCCTTGTCTGCCTAAATTAAATTATAAGGAGGTAGTTAACGAGGGCTACAACGTAATGGACGGATCAAACACATCCGATGTCCGACCACCACCATTTCTCGTGACGCATTATGACGTCATGACGTCACAGAAAGATTGACGTCACAGAAAGATTGAAGTGCAAACTGAACATTTGTAACCAATGTGTGGGACATCCGGTTGACCCATTTCCAACAATAGTGCTTATGAATAATAAATTGCGTGCTCTTGACTGACAGTTCGGAAAAGGTCTATAATAGCAGTTTTATGTTTTTACACAGCTTGGAATCTGCTTGTCTAACCAGGAAATGTTGTGAGACCATCCTTACTGGATACGGAACAGTTTATGGAGCAAAACAAACGCGCTAGAGAGCGCAAGCAAGAGCTACGTAGATTTCAGACTTTGTCTCCCAGCGCCTCCAATCACCCAGGTTAAACATTAAATTAGGGGCCTCCGTGGCTCAGTTGGTTAGCGCGCTAGCGCAGCGTAATGACCCAAGAGTCTCTCACCAGTGCGGTCGCTGTGAGTTCAAGTCCAGCTCATGCTGGCTTCCTCTTCGGCTGTACGTGGGAAGGTCTGGCAGCAACCTGCGGATGGTCGTGGGTTTCCCCGTGCTCTGCCCGGTTTCCTTCCACCATAATGCTGGACGCCTTCGTATAAGTGAAATATTCTTGAGTAGGGCGTAAAACACCAATCAAATAAAATAAATAAATAAACATTAAATTTATTAGTAGCTACTCAGAGTGGCACAAACCTCTACGTACGTCATCGAATGTTTGTCGGAAGGCATTGTTGGTAAAAACCGGGTTCATGTCTCGTTGGTGTGTTACGGAAGGAGCTTATCGAGTTGTCAACATGCAGTTTGCCACACAAAGTTTGACGTTATATCAACAGCGAAATTTAAACAGTAAACAAAAGGGTATAATAAACAAACCAGTTAACAAAAAAAATGTTGCCATCACACCCGGGCTTTTACCATAAAGCACCAGTGTAAACAGCGGTGACGTAATTTGGGTTAGGACTGATAAACTTAACTCTCCAGTCCTCGTCACGTAGCATATGCATACACACATTCAGCTACGGAGAATGACATCCCCAACATGATATATAAATAAATAAATAAATAACTAGATAACATAAAAGGGCACAATTAAATCACACATCAGTGGTACAGACTATACATCTGAATCTATTAAAAATTTAAGTAAGTTGTAATATACAAATATACAAGTTTTATCATTTCAAGGGACGCAACTCTTCCAGGCGGCAAACCCTGTCTTAACTGTAGCAGTTGTCCTTTCTTCATTTACTTTGACATACCTGACAATTGAAAGAGGGACATAGCTTACTGAAAAGCTGAATCACATACCATGAGTCTCGCGAGTTCACGCAGGGAGAATGAGCGATTCCTTATGTAAGCGCAGCGCCCGTCAACACCCAGAGCTCGATGAGTAAGCGCAGCGCCTGTCAACACCTAGAGCTCGATGACGTCATATGTGGGTGGTCCTTTCATGCAGACCCTGCGTTTCCTACGAGATTTATCGTTTCTCTGAGATTCAGTGATCAAAGACGAGGCGAGGGTGCCAAGACGTGCATGATCGAATGGAATTTTATGGGGCGTTGAACACGGCTGACATCCAGACTAACTTCTAGTATAGACCCCACTGTCGTTACACCCTTACTATACACAGTGTAATGTCGGTATGATGTCTTCAGGTTGTGGGATTTTTTTTTATTGAACATTATATGTGCACCGATATAGATGTTTGACTCATATTACTCGCTTTCTATGCTTCGAAAATTGGTGAATCGTGCCCTGGGATATTTTTAGAATGAGCGGTGATAGATGAACCTGTCCTAATAGTTCAGAGTAACTGTTGTTCGTTCAGTAAAAAGTAATTTTGAATAATAAAGAAAACTGAATTGTAATGCTGTGTATAATGATATGCATTTTACATATTGTGTATGTATAACGTCGTACTTAACAATTTTCAGTTAGGTGTGTGTACATATAGTGTGTCTTCCACCACTGAAGTATCATACCGAAGACACCAGACATGACAATACTATAAAAGACCTACAGCACAGAGAATAAATCCAGAGCGGTGACGACATTGTGATACATGGCAAATGGTCACACATAACCGGTGAAAGACGGCCTCTTGTCAATTTACCTCAGTCAGGGATTTCTAGCTGTCCATTTAAATGCATAGATAGTAGAAAATTACACGCGCCCAAGCACCACGGTTTAAGCACAATGAGGTAACAAATTGCGGTGATGTTAATTGCAATTTATTAGACGTCACTGGTCTGGAATTACTAGAAACACTGTGCTGACACCCCACCCAATCACATTATACTGACACTGGTTAAACCAATCATGTTTCCTTGCTCTAACCGCTCACTGATGAGTGCCAAGTGAGACAGAGAATAAATATACAGAAGTACCATAGAAACTACAGTTGCTACATTGACGTAGATTTTATAACCCGCTAGGCCTATGTACACAAAAATATAAACCTGTTCTCTCAGAACAATAACGTGCGAAAATTAACTTTCCCGGAACAGTATCTCTGTCTATAACCACTAACACATTTTGTTTCTAAATGGAAGTTTCTACTCTGGAATTCAGACCTCAGCACAACGTAATTCTGCAGATGTCAATAACAGATTTGATAGATTGCTATTCACAGATATCGATATTTCTTCTATCTTTCATTAGATCGCGGATTTATTGAATGGATTAATGAAAAACCACCAAACAAGTGCCTCGACTGACTCCAGAACAACGCGAGAGGGCCCTGGGTATGGTATCCATGGGAGCCACCCATGCCCACATTGCAAGGACCTTTGGCTGCTCTCATGTAACTGTGTCAAACTTGATGCAACGTTTCAGACAGACAGGGTAGACATCGGACAAGCCTGCCAAGAACAGGCAACTACGCCTAGAGAAGACGGGTACCTGCGCACCCTACACCTGAGGAACTTCTTCCTGACAGTGACGTCATCGTTAATCAATGCCTTAGGTCACCGGATCAGTCGGCAGACCGTGTCTAGGAGATTCATGGCTCACGGAATTAGGGCCTATCGACCAATCAGAGGGCGGTTGTTGACAGCCGAACATCGTCGCCAGAGGTTGCGATGGGGCTCGAATTGTTCGCCGTTGGCAGCGACATGATTGGCAACGTGTTGTTTTCACGGATGAAAGCCGCTTCTGCCTGTTCCGAGCCGATGGCAGACAGCGAGCTTACCGTCGAAGAGGCGAACGAACGGCTGTATTATGCGTCCAAGAGGTGGTACCGTTTAGTGGCGGCAGCGTGATGGTGTGGGGTTGGATTTGTGGAGAGGAACGGACACCACTGGTCATCATCTACGCGAACCTAACAGTTCAACCTTATGTGGATGAAATTCTACGTCCTGTTGTCCTGCCATTCCTTCAACAGCAGCCACGTGGTGTCCTGTACCAGCGTGGCCCCATACAGCTCGATTCCTGGACGCCGACGATGTCAACGTCTTGCCGTGGCCTGCACGTTCCCCAGATATTTCCCCTATAGAACACCTTTGGGATATCATGGGTTGTCGAGTAAGACAACGGCCACACCTTGCAGCCAACCGACAAGAACTGGGGTTCGCTTTCCAAAATGAATGGCAATGAATCACACGTCATCTCATCAGACGACTGACTTTTCTATGCGTCAAAGAGATTTTGCATGCATTGATGCAAGGGGTGGCCACTTGCGATATTTATTGGTTTTTATATTGACTGATTTTAAAAATAATCAACTTCTTGTATACTCGGGGCCTCCGTGGCTCAGTCGGTTACCGCGCTAACGCAGCGTTAACGCTGGCTTCCTCTCCGGCCGTAAGTGGGAAGGTCTGCCAGCTACCTGCGGATGGTCGTGGGTTTCCCCCGGGCTGTGCCCGGTTTCCACCCACCATAATGCTGGCCGCCGTCGTATAAGTGAAATATTCTTGGGTATGGCGTAAAACACCAATCAAAAAAAAAAAAAAAAAAAAAATCTTGTATACTCTGCTCATTGTTAACCAAGATGGAATGGCTATTTTGGTACCCCTGCTCTGTTCACTTGTAAAATGATTGAGGGCTGCTTTGTCCGTTCTTACTCAAGACTTTCAAAATCTAAAGTCATTGGTGTTTTCAATATATTAAACGTCAGTTATCCTGTTTTTTTTGCTTTGGCAAAATAAATTTATTTGAACGTTTTGTAAAGTTTCTTTTGGTCGTCAGTTTATATTCTGATATGGTAATAACACGTGATGTTAAGATCAAGTAAAAATAAAAATGGCACAAAGGCCTATACATTTCATTTATACTTTCGGGTGTGTGTTTGTGTGCGTGGTGCTGTGTACAAACCAGCAGAATCCTACAGGAGGCCGAATTGACCATAATGGCTCCACATGACCATCAATTCATCACTGTTAAACACCCCATATATGTACTTTTTCTTTGCGATGTTTTAAATGTTTCATGAAATCCATATAAATGTCGCGATTTTGCTCAACATGATGACTATGCAACTCCTGGCCCAGTGTTATCTTTAGCGGAATTTATTTTTTGGATTTCTTTTTTCACGCTGTACACAAGAATATTTCAATTATAGGACGACAGCGAGCATGTTGAGTGGAGTTAGACACGGTTATACAGAATCTCAGATTTTGGACACTCCGTCCGTATATACTTACATGGTTATTACAGTCATTGTAAAACTGAAGAAATCTGGTGAAAAAGCGCTCTTTTAAAAGATTCAAGAGAACGCAGTGAAAATTTAAATAGCTCTTTTAAAAGTTCAAATGCCTTGTTTTAATTATTTGATTGGGGTTTAACGCTGTTTTGAAGAAGACTTGATTTGTGTTTTTGGGATGGGGAAGTCGAACTTCGTGTAGTAAATCACACTCCTTGGTGGCAAACATCGTAAACCTTTGTACCTAATAGCAGAAACACAAAGTGGCCGACTGCCTCAACTGCATGACATATTCAGTCCACATACGTCACTCTTCGCGCAGGCTAGGTGTGGTGCAAGCATTCACAGTTATTATATCGCTAAGATGTTTGCAATCAAAGCGCGAATCAGACACCCATATATTGCTTTCGACCTGGGCCTTATCCATGAAAAATTTATTTATTTATTTATTTGATTGGTATTTTACGCCGTACTCAAGAGTATTTCACTTATACGACTGAAAATTGGAACTGAATATAATTAAAGACGTACAGTGCAGAGTGCAAAACCAGACCAGCAACGACAGTATGATAGCTGGTAAATGAAACCGGTGAAATACGGCTTAGAATATCATGCCTAGACTGTCATTCCTGCATTATTAAAAACTGTCGTTCCTGCATTATTAAAAACTGTCATCATTCCTGCATTATTATCCCTATAATATATATATATATATATATATATATATATATATATATATATATATATATATATATATATATATATATATATATAGACTATATAACGACTTGGAACGTTTACGAATGTTATACGAATGTCGAACTTGTCTCTTAGACTGAAGAATGTGGCAAATGTAATGTTACGAAATAACATAAACTTACAACCACAAGTCATTACCCACACTTAACCTTGAAAAACAGTCACAAAATCACCTAGATCTTCTCTCCCTTCCTCCAGATCTCTGTTTTATACTGTAATTTGTGAAATTACAAATGGTTAGTGCGGTCTCCCATAGTTCCGTGTTCCGTCTCACTCCTTGTAAACGTCATTCGCCAGGGAACGCCGGCGAAAATGTTTAAACTGGATTTAGATTAAACACGCTGGCTGTTTGATAGAAAGGTGGTTCAGGTAAAAAAACTTTTTCCAGCAGATGTCGCCCTGTCGTAGTTTCGTATTTAGCCTAGCTCTGTTTACTTGACCTCGATCTGCACGAAGTCCATGGCATCCGTATGGCTGCTTGAAACCCATGTGCTACACCGCACCATCTTTATTTAGACCGCACGACGTGCTGAGGCAAGACTTCTGCTCACAGGGAGAGTTGTTTCTTTGTAACACATCACTGGATCGGACCGTGTACCTGAGAGAAATTATGAACAAAGTTTAAACGGAGATAGGAAAATGGCGCTTTGGACTACTTACAAAAACGCCGAATCCCGATCGAAGTCATCAGTGCTAATTACGCCACGATTAATCTAAAGCGGGGAAACGTTCCGCGATGAAACGTAGGGCAACAGGTAAGTTATACTATTTTTCCGAAGTTTTCTTCCCTAAAGATCCTGACGGTGAAAATAGACTCGGACAGTTCTAAGACACAAAATATACAATATAAATTTTAGCGGTGGTATTCAGGCATTAAAGTCACAAATTATTCAGCTGCGTTGTGAATATTCGAGATTATTCATGATGTACTTTCTGATTTCACCTTTTTCAAAGAAAATTGTGACGGTTACTGTTGTATTCACAACCTATATAGGGCCTAAATGTGTGGGAAGCTTAACTTTTGTAAGAGTTGTTACATCACTAGAAAAGAGTTTCTCAGAATATATAAATTTGGACTTGATGAACATAGGAATTAGTCAGAACAAATTAATTTGAACTACTACCCGGGATTAATGATTTGGTTTCAAGCTGAGATTCTCTACACAGTGGTCTGTAGTGGCAAGATGCGCTTATTTACACAAATGCCACACAAGTGGTTACATGTAATGTTCTCTAATGGAGTTACCCATTGAGAATAGGGGCATAGGATGGGGGTGGGGAGTGGGGATGGAGAGTGGTGATGGAGAGTGGGGATAGAGAGTGGGGATGGAGAGTGGGGATGGAGAGTGGGGATGGGAGTGGGGATGGAGAGTGGGGATAGAGAGTGGGGATAGGGAGTGGGGATGGAGAATGAGGATGGAGATTGGGGATGTAGGATGGGATGGAGAGTAGGAATAGAGAGTGGGGATGGGAGTGGGGATAGAGAGTGGGGATGGGAGTGGGGATGGAGAGTGGGGATAGAGAGTGGGGATAGGGTGTGGGGATGAAGAATGAGGATGGAGAGTGGGGATGTAGGATGGGATGGAGAGTAGAAATAGAGAGTGGGGATGGAGAGTGGGGATGTAGGATGGGATGGAGAGTGGGGATAGAGAGTGGGGATGGGAGTGGGGATGTAGGATGGGATGGAGAGTAGGAATAGAGAGTGGGGATTCAGAATAGGGATGTAGAGTGGGGATGGAGAGTGGGGATGGAGAGTAGGGATGTAGAATGGGATGGAGAGTGTCGATGGAGAGTGGGGATGTAGAGTGAGGGTGGAGAATAGGGATGTGGAAGGGATTGTGAGTGGGGATGGAGAGTGGGGATAGAGAGTGAGGATGGATAATAGGGATGTAGAATAGGATGGAGAGGGAGGATGCAGAATAAGAATGTAGGATGGGATGGAGAGGGAGGATGGAGAAGAGGGATGTAGGATGAGGTTGGAGAGTGGAGATGGAGAGTTGGGATAGAGAATAGGGATGGAGAGCGGGGATGGAGAATAGGGATGGAGAGTGGGGATGGAGAATAGGGATGTAGGATGGGATGGAGAGTGTGAATGGAGAGTGAGGATGGAGAGTGGGGATGGAGAGTGAAGATGGAGAATAGGGATGTAGGATGGAATGGAGAGTGAGGATGGAGAATAGGGATGTAGGATGGGATAGAGAGTGGGGATGGAATGGAGAGTAAGGATGCAGAATAGGGATGTAGGATGGGATAGAGAGTGGGGATGGAGAGTGAGGATGGAGAATAGGGATGTATGATGGGATGGACAGTGGAGATGGAGAGTTGGGATTGAGAGTGAGGATGGAGAGTGAAGATGGAGAATAGGGATGTAGGATGGGGGTTGGAGAGTGGAGATGGACAGTGAGGATAGAGAATAGGGATGGAGAGTGGGGATGGAGAATAGGGATGGAGAGTTGGGATTGAGAGTGAGGATGGAGAGTGAAGATGGAGAATAGCGATGAGAATAGCGATGTAGGATGGAATGGAGAGTGCGGATGGAGAATAGGGATGTAGGATGGGATTGGAGAGTGGAGGTGGACAGTGAGGATAGAGAATAGGGATGAAGAGTGGGGATGGAGAATAGGGATGTAGGATGGGATGGAGAGTGGGAATGGAGAGTGAGGATGGAGAGTGGGGATGTAGAGTGAGGATGGAGAGTGGGAATGGAGAGTGGGAATGGAGAGTGAGGATGGAGAGTGAGGATGGAGAGTGGGGATGTAGAGTGAAGATGGAGAGTGAGGATGGAGAATAGGGATGTAGAATGGGATGGAGAGTGTCGATGGAGAGTGGGGATGTAGAGTGAGGGTGGAGAATAGGGATGTGGAAGGGATTGTGAGTGGGGATGGAGAGTGGGTATAGAGAGTGAGGATGGATAATAGGGATGTAGAATAGGATGGAGAGGGAGGATGGAGAATAAGAATGTAGGATGGGATGGAGAGGGAGGATGGAGAATAGTGATGTAGGATGAGGTTGGAGAGTGAGGATGGAGAATAGGGATGTAGGATGGGATGGACAGTGGAGATGGAGAGTTGGGATTGAGAGTGAGGATGGAGAGTGAAGATGGAGAATAGGGATGTAGGATGGGATTGGAGAGTGGAGATGGAGAGTAAGGATGGCGAATAGGGATGAAGAGTGAAGATGGAGAATAGGGATGTAGGATGGGATTGGAGAGTGGGGATGGAGAGTGAGGATGGAGAATAGGGATGTTGGATGGGATGGAGAGTTGAGATGGAGAGTGAGGATGGAGAATAGGGATGTAGGATGGGATGGAGAGTGGGAATGGAGAGTGAGGATGGAGAGTGGGGATGTAGAGTGAAGATGGAGAATAGGGATGTAGGATGGAATGGAGAGTGAGGATGGAGAGTGGGGATGTAGAGTGAAGATGGAGAATAGGGATGTAGGATGGGATTGGAGAGTGAGGATGGAGAATAGGGATGTAGGATGGGATGGACAGTGGAGATGGAGAGTGAAGATGGAGAATAGGGATGTAGGATGGGATGGAGAGTGGGAATGGAGAGTGAGGATGGAGAGTGAAGATGGAGAATAGGGATGTAGGATTTGATTGGAGAGTAGAGATGGACAGTAAGGATGGAGAATAGGGATTGAGAGTGAGGATGGAGAGTGAAGATGGAGAATAGGGATGTAGGATGGGGGTTGGAGAGTGGAGATGGACAGTGGAGATGGAGAGTTGGGATTGAGAGTGAGGATGGAGAGTAAGGATGGAGAATAGGGATAGTAAGGAGAGATGGGATTAAGAGTGAAGATGGAGAGTGGGGATGGAGAATAGGGATGTTGGATGGGATGGAGAGTTGAGATGGAGAGTGAGGATGGAGAATAGGGATGTAGGATGGGATGGACAGTGGAGATGGAGAGTGAAGATGGAGAATAGGGATGTAGGATGGGATGGAGAGTGGGAATGGAGAGTGAGGATGGAGAGTGGGGATGTAGAGTGAAGATGGAGAATAGGGATGTAGGATGGAATGGAGAGTGAGGATGGAGAGTGGGGATGTAGAGTGAAGATGGAGAATAGGGATGTAGGATGGGATGGAGAGTGTCGATGGAGAGTGGGGATGTAGAGTGAGGGTGAAGAATAGGGATGTGGAAGGCATTGTGAGTGGGGATGGAGAGGGGATAGAGAGTGAGGATGGATAACAGGGATGTAGAATAGGATGGAGAGTGAGGATGGAGAATAGGGATGTAGGATAGTGATGCAGGGAAGATGTGGAGAATGGAATTGATATTGAAGATGGATAATCGGAATAGTTAATTAGTATGTAGGACGAATGATAGGTGCAGAATGGGGATGTAGAATGGGGATGTAGATTGGGGTTGAGAATGGGGATGGAGAGTGGGGATGTGAACTGGGGATGCAGAATGGGGATGGAGAGTGGGGATGGGGAATTGGGATGTAGATTGGGAATAGAGAATGGGGATGGAGAGTGGGGATGTGAACTGGGGATGCAGAATGGGGATGGGATGTGAACTTGGGATGCAGAATGGGGATGGAGAGTGGGGATGGGGAATTGGGATGTAGATTGGGAATAGAGAATGGGGATGGAGAGTGGGGATGTGAACTGGGGATGGGGAATGGAAGGAGAACGGGAATGGAGAATGACTCATTCGTTTAAAGCGCTGGTCTCACAGCTGTTATTTGGCTGATGACCGAGGAGGTCGCAGGCTCGAATCCAAGACTGTCTGTATCAGGACTGGTTTTGCCAGGTTTGTATGGTAAATCCATAATTTCCTCCGGACATTGCGGTTTGTTCAATCCTGACATAAATCCTGACGGCGCCATACATAAGTTAAAAAAACCCTGGGTACCGTGTTTCATATAATTTAGACGTACAGCACAGAGAGAAAAACTAGAGCAGCGACGACAGTAACTTTGCTTAAGCCAAATTAGGGAACAGATAGAGTGATGTTAATTGCAATTAATTAGACGCCACTGGTCTAGAATTACTCAACATGCTCGTCATATACACTAACATAAAGACAACACACAGGGAACACCGATCAACTAGATGGACCAAAAAAAAATGGCGGACACGCCCCATAAGTGCACACAGCTTGGAATATAAAACAACAACATGCATGGAGAGCAAAATTATAGCGATGTTGACTACTTATATTGCATTAATATAAAAGACAGAGAGACAGGAAAAGCAGAGCATCGACAACAGTGTCATATTTGACAAATGGTCAACAATAAACGTTGAAATCCAGCCTCTTGTCAGTTTACCTCAGTTAGAGTTGATGCGTGACCATTTGCCAACCATTACATGCACAATGGTCACTGCCCTGAATTTTACTCTCCATACTAGGGTGTTTTAGATCCATGTGAGATGACCGCAACTACCCTAAGAGAGTTGTCGCTCATTGCCACCAGAGGGCGGGACAATATCATAATACGCTTCATACTACTTCAAATGAGAAACTCCTAGTTTCGTTCGATGTAATTTCTAAAGGCTTTGGTGCCTGTTTTGTTAAGTTTGGATCAGTCACATTTTGAACCTATAGATATGTCCAATAAGGTCACCATACAACCTTTACATTTATTTCATGCTAAAATTTTTTTTAGGAAATAAATTAAAACAGTTGAATTTGGTTCTGGGTCGTGTCAATGGCAACATTCAACTTATATTGTGTTTGCAAATTTATTAAAACAATTAATATATGGCATATAATAATCGGTATGTTGGATTGAAAATATGTTTACGTCTTAGGGTTGTAATTTGCTCATGTTTGTTTCCATGTTGTGAAACCCGCTGAGTCATCGATTTTGAATTTCAGTTCAAGATCAGTCAAATATTGACTGTGCTACGTCATCGCGAGGGCACATTCCTGTTCGCGTTTGCACGCTTATGAGGAGTTTGCACAACAGCGCCCTCTGACAGCAAGAGTTAATGGGAAGGTTGGCGGGAATGTTTGCAAATGCTTCAGTTACGCGAAGACTTTGTACCAGCCTAAGGGGTTTTCTAAACAGAAAAACAGAACCTACTCACGCATTCTATTAGTTGGTCGGAGAGAATGAAATGTAGCTAATGGGGGGGGGGGGGGGGGGGAATCCCGCTCTTCTGATATAAAAGTAGAAAATTGGGCTGCACGTTGTTGAATAACAATTCACTTTTACGACGGCAGCCAGCATTATGGTGGAAAGCCTGGCAGAGACAGCATCTGCAGGTTGCCGGAGAGCTGAAGCCAAGAACTATAGTCTATTTCTTTTAGCCATTCGCCTAATTTCAACTGTCTGTAAAATCCATCATACTCGGTACCAAAATTGCCTCTTGTGAGTGACACGTAACCAAAAGCTCTACATACTAAATGCAGCTATAACACTTTTTCTGATTCATAATTGATGATTCAAGAACTCATTGCCTCGGGACACGTCATAATTATTCACAAACCAGTGGCATGCTGGACAATGGGCGTTGAGAGTAATTTGTTTTACACTAGCTGTACCAACATTCGGTTAGAACATATTACACGCAGTGTACACTACACTCGCAGCCTGTAGACTACATACTTTTTTTTTATAACCGAATGTCCTAACATCCAACTCTAAAATCATTGTGCCGTGAGATAAAATAAAATTAATTTATGAGGATTATATTATACTAAAAAAAACAATGTCAAATATGACGATGTCAGGAACAGGTTTTCGATAACGGATGTAATAAAAGACGTCTAGAGTAGAACCAGATCAGCGACGTCAGTGTTATAGCTGGCAAATGGTCACACATAACCTGTGAAATCCGGCCTCATGTCATTTTACCTCAGTTAGGTTTTTATTCTAACTGATTATGTAAATGGTTAAGTAGTAGCAAATTACAAGTAGCGTATTAATTAAAGATATTGGCCTACTTGTACGTGCAAGAATCTACATACACAAACTTAAAGTTGCACTATTTTTCACGACCTAACTGCACCACCCGCCCACTAACCAACTTACATAAGCCTATTAAGTGGGCCTGTAATTGACTTAAAATTTCAAACAGGACTAAGCTACTCAGTTTGTCTTCCTAAATAGTTCTATTGACCTTAGAGAAGATGTGTCGAAGTTTGCTGGGGAAGGCTGATATCTTATAGGACAACTGTTAGTTTCAACACCAAAATAATGTTTTTTGATCTTTATTTGCCTTCATGCGAATTTTCTTCATGCGAATTTTTACGAGAAATACGGTAGGCCTACGTATGTTTTGGGCTAATTCCATTCTGCTGAACTAGTATGTCATCAGACACAGATATTAACTACAGTGTTGGTCATGAAGGGCTCAGTTTCCGTGACAATATCAGCGTGAAGGGAAACACAAACAGCTTTTCACTAAACCCTTTGGCCTTGGCCAGCCAAGGTTTTCGTCGGAGACATTTACACACATAATCCGTTGCTCTGCTTGTTTCACTTGGTCGTAAGCCATTAGCCCATGTCTTTTAGTTGTATACACCCACAGGCGTTTCCATTACCGCTATAAGAACAATCCGCCCGTCCGTGTGTATAGCATGCGTATGTTACAGTTCAGCTCGTGCAAACTGACAATGAGGTTTTAGGTTCAGATTTCAAGCGCAGTCTCCGTCAGTCTTTTCATTTTTTGCACACAACATTCTGAAACTTTGGAGGAAATAATTTGCCATATTATTTGTTGTCTGTTTTTTTTTTAAGGAAACCGTTCAGTGCGAAAGGGATGGGGAAAAAAGGAAATACAAATATCTACAAAATGGCCCACTTGTTTCGGTATAGGCCTGTTGTTGTTCCCTATCAATAGTAACAACAAATTTAAAACAGCTGAACAGCCACATTGAATAAAAACAGTAGTAATTTTGTCAAAGTCAAACGATACCCTCCCTTCTACCCCTCCGTATGTAAGGCGTAGTCCTAACTTTATGCTATCAATCTATGCGTCGAAAGAGACATGCGTACACCAGAGGTCAATGATCGCATGGCCACTTCCTCAAACGACGTTTAACACAAACCACTAAATAAATAAGAAAGTATACAAAGCACGAAATTATGACGGAATAATGCAAAGAGAAGCAGTCAACAGTTTTTAGTGACTTTGAAAAGACCTTAGGAACGTTCTAGGTGAATAAATGAAATCAGTATTCTTGGATATATCCAAGTTAGTGATCTAATTCAACGAACAAATTATACGGCCACTAGCAGAATAAGGTAATGTTAAGTATAGTCTATGAGACACCGCAAGTTCATCTCAAGTTCAAGATACCAGTTAACTAGCTTGCCAACCTTTGGATCAGTTTACGCCGACTTAGCACCGTATGTTTTCAAACACCTTAGCGTCGTTCGCGAAGAATTATCCTTGACGTAAGATACCTGGTGTTTAATGAGCACGTCCTTTTCTTTGTCAGTACCTACCTCCCGAAGACGCGGTCATGACATTTCCATCCAAGTTTTAATTCTCCTTCAGCTGTGACATTGCACCCTCACGTCTCTGACAAAGTCAGATCCTATACCCCTACCCTACCCCCACCCCCCAGCAAGCCGAAAGTCAATTTACACCTAACATTTACACCTTACAAATTTGAGTTCAGTTTCAGAGTGCGCATGCTTGCGAGTCGTTATATAACAATTTACCACGTGCCGGATTTGAGTGTGCGCATAAGCTAGTGTATTGCAAGAGGATCCGTTGTACCTTAGCCGGAAGCTTGAAAAGCTTTAGAAAGATTCCGTGTATTCAGGTAAATATGATATGTTTTATATTTCATATTTCGACATTTTTAGCGGTTGATATTTTGATGAACCCAGGTTATGCCCCGCCTTACGAAATGGCTGACGTCTAATGCTGGTACAATATGAGTAAACTATCGCGTTAACAGTTTGGTGGTTAACTGAGAAAATATAGTTTTCATCATAATGTAGAGCTTTTTCACTTGGTGAGAAACAGTTTTCACCACACATGACACATTTTACTTCGGAAACTACATTCAAAATAGTGAACATGATTGATACACTAAAACATAATCCGTTAATTTAACAGCAAGTGTGCTGTCTGAGAGATATTGAAAAAAGTATGTATGTATGTGTGTGTGTGTGTGTGTATTTGTATCCTTGGGGTTTAACGTCGTACTTAACAATTATTCAGTCATAATGAGACGATGAGGAGACATTAGGTTGTGTGTGTACATATTTTTGTCTTCTTTGGCAGAGCGAATCCACGCCACCAAAGTGATACTGTCACTGAAGTATCATGCCGAGACACAGACATGACACCCCCTTTTAGTCACAGTATACTGACACCAGGTCAACCAATCGTGTTTCCTTGCTCTAGCTTCCCAGTGCTGAGCGCCAAGCGAGGCAGAAACAAGAACAGTTTTTTTAAAGTCTTCGGTATGACCCGACTTCGATGCGGACCTTCTGTAACCATCATTACTTGCGTCATAATATCCTTATAGTCTAATGCAATCAAAATGTTGACCTAATAAAAATATGTGTCCTATATTTAACAGAATAACCTGCTACAAAAGAAGAGAAATACAATTTCACTCAGAATCATTTCAGATTTCTGTTAAATTCACAGAAACCATTCCATCATAAACAGGTAATTTCAGACAGAACTAATTCCGACAAACACATCCACAAATTCAACAGGGATAGACTTAGGCTTGGTGCTGTTCATATTTACAATAATTATACAAGAATACACACGTAGATGTATCTACCAGGAATATCGTGCGTATTTATGTAAACACATAACATACACTATTTTGGGTGAGTTTGGCATGTATGTTCACGTTCATGCTTTCAGAGCTATGAAATTGAATACTGTCTTATATAATTTTGATTTTGCTGAATTTCTCGCAAGCCTTACCTCTGCAGTATAAAATTATTTTAAAGGATTAGTGAAATATTTCTCTGTTTTGACTACATGTGTTATTATAAATTATAGATGCCAGTACTTGTTAGAAAATATGACTAGCATCCTCTTGGCCTTGAGGATGTGAAAGACGGCCATTACAAAAAACGTTTGCTTCAGTTTGTAAACGGGTGATTTTTTCTGTGAAAAATGTTACGCCGAGCACCGAAGACATATCTGTTTATATATTATTAGATCATCGTGCCAATTGAATGTCAGGGGTGTAAACAATTACAGAGAACTGTAGAAATAATCTGTTTTCTGACACGTTTGTGCGTTCCGCCAATATTAAAGTGAAAAAATATTTGATATTCACTCAGGTATACGGTGCTTTAGTTTTTAAAAACTCTAAAAATTTGTCGACATCCTTCCTTTGATTAGTGGAAAGGTTTCTTGCCATGTTGAGTTATTCAAGGACTCAAGAATGGAAGTTGTTGGCGCCTCGCGCTTTGTGCTCAACATTAAGAGATTAGAGCAACGAAACAGGATCGATTGGTCAGGTGTCAGTATAATATAACTGGGTGAGGTGTCATATCTGGTGTCTTCGGCATGATGCTTCAGTGGCGGTATCACTTTGGCAACGCCGACTCGCCCTACCACATGAAGACACAGTATATGTACACACACCCAATGACTCCTCGTCGTCATATGGCTGAGCAATTAGATACGACATAAAACCACAAGCGTGCATATATCCACACATGCATACAGACAGACAGACAGACAGACCGACTGGTCCGCACAGTTTGTAGAGTAGCACAGTTGGTAGAGCGTCCGCTTCGTGAGCGGTAGATCCAGGGTTCGAGTCACACCTAAGACTTTTAAAACTTCCTCGCTTGGGATTCAGCATGAAGGGATCCAGTGCAACGACTGGTTGACCCGTATCAGTATTGCTCGGGCGGGGTGGCTTGTTTGCCTTCGATGGCAGCACTAAATAAAAGAGGAGTGGGAATCCGTCCTGCAACAAGGAGACACATTACATGTGCTCTAAGGATTCCTTAGTCGTCATATGACTGAAAAATTGGTAAGTACGGCGTTTCACCCCAAGGATTCACTCAGTCATATATAACTACACACACATATTTACATACATAAATTTCTTGCAGCCTGTCCAATGTGCCGTGATTATGATGTTCAGATTGTCATAAATCTGTATGTTTGAAGTGTGTGTGGCCAGAGCTTACGACATAAATTCTCTCTGTCTTCAAAACTACCGGTACGACACACTGCTACAGCTATCGACTACTGCTAAGCTTCACAGGTTGGATTTATGAACCGTTAAAATCTAAGCGCATCTGAGATACGTATTTTGATTATATAAAATATTTTGACAACTTATGTACTAGCATGGTACACGATTTGAATACTGATTTTACTTATTCGCATAGTCTTTCCAACATTATTGAAAACTGCTGACGGCTTCTCTTTGCACGATTCCATCTTAATTCTTACTCTCATGTTTCGTTATTGATTGATGGTTGGGGCGAAAGTCTGTATTAAATTAGATTTAGTAAAACTTAGTTTTCAAACATTTGAGTGAGTGAGTGAATGCTTGGGGGTTTAACGTCGTACTCAACAATTGTGACGACGTAGGAATCCTTAGGGTGTATGTAATGTGCCTCCTTGTTGCAGGACGATTTTCCACTTCCCTTTTATCTAGTGATGCTTAACTGAGTTGGCTTACCGAAGGCAAGTAAGCCCGCCCCCTGCCTCAGCCCATTATACTGGTTCAAACATTTGAACTACAACATGCATTAGCATGGGTAAGTTATATGTTTGTAATACAAGAACATCATTTTCGTATCCGCGTGAGTGTTTGTTCAGCAATGATATCGATATACGGGACTACTGACACAGACTGGCCGACATTTTGTGCCACGTCCACGTGACCTTGTCTCCGGGATGACGCATGATCGTGAGAAAGAACAAAAATAGCCCGGATGTAATCGCTGTAACATCACGTCGAAATGTGAAGACACAAAAGAAAGAAAAAGAGACCGATCTTACAAGTTTCTTTCTTCGCGTGGTCTGTTGAAAACGCTTCATTTGGACATTTACTTTGATTTGATGATGTGAAAAGTGTGTTGAAAGTTCGATATCCATTTTTTTGCGGTAGGTCACGTAGTCATTTTAGTTATATAGAGGATATTGCGCAGTGAAGGCTGATTACTATAAATATTGTTCGAGTGAGAGGAGGAAAATGATAATCCACGAGACGTGAAAGATAGAAATGGTTATCATTCCTACCTTTCACGAGAACGATATTTTATGGTATTCAACCTTCACTGTGCAATATTCTATTTATTATTTATATCCTGACATTTTTTCTACATGTATATAAAGGCGTACCAATTTATCTGTTGCATCCGAGAAAAAAATAAGCAATGTGCCCTCTTCATCGTATTTCTGATTCTGTTCCTACGCGCTGCAATTTCGTTCACGTCTGCGCTCACAAAACTTTTTCACAGTTTTAAACGCTGCAGTGTAACAGCAAAATGTCATAACAAAAGTGATATCTAACTAGCGAAGATATCATTTTTATCAGTGAAGGAAATACTGCGATTTCATTGATGTATCAATAATAAATGATTTAATTTCATGAAATCTTAACGTAATTAGGCTATTAATTGTGATAGTTTTGGTCCAATAATTACATACAGCCCATTGTCCATTCACACGTGATGTCTCTGTTATAGTCGAGAATTATTGATGACGTAAGGAGTTATTATCGACCTTATCTGTTGTGAGTGGCCTGTGCACGTATAAGTGTTCCCCAGCATTAACAAAGCATTCCAGGATTTATAAATAATGCTTGTATTTAACAACAGTTGTTAAGCATAGGTGAGGTACATCTGTTTTTGTGATTTACCCAGATAGTATCTCTGGATTTCGGGATCGAAATGTTAATTGGATTTTGTCGCCTGTGTGGGTGGAATGTCCAATTTGTACTGGTTCATTGAAGACTCGTGCCTCCCTAATTATGCGCGCATGTCTCCCACAGCCATCATGTGTTTGTGCTGTTCGTTATCTGTCCCCTGAGCATGTCTGCTTTTCCAAACTTACGTTCGTCCGTTTGACTCTTTTTGTTTTTTTAGCAATTTCGATAAATTAACGCATGGCAGTCTTCAAGCTGCAAGGTATCTTCAGGCGAAATTTAATCAAATTTGTTTTAAGTTTTTTTACCAGGGCCTAAAAGATTTTGGAACATGCTAGTATTCTCCAATTCTTTTGCTTGTTAGAACATGTTGTAGTCATTTTGAAATACTTGAATGCATTTGATCAAATTTTATCTCCGAAACTTTTCTAGTTTTCGAATGTAGCTATCCTTATTTCTGTACGTAAGTTTCTCTACAAGGATTGGCGTTGGTGGGTGCATTAATTGGTTATGTAATTCGTCTTGTTATTGGCCGGCCCCGATGGCTCAGTTGATGGAGCGTCCGCTTCGGGGCCTGTATATCCAGGATCAATCCTGGATCGGGTCACACCCAAGAGAGGAATTTCTAGCTTCCTTCCTTGGCATTCAATATTAAGAGCACAGTCAACGACAAGCTATATCAGTATAACGGCGCGGGCGGGTTGGCTTACTTGCCTTCGGTAAGTTGTCTCAGTAAAGCAGAAGTAGATAAAGGAGCGGTGGAAATCCGTCCCGCAACAAGGAGGCACATTACATGCACTCTAAGGATTCCTTCGTCGCCATATAAAACTGTCAAGTACGACGTTAAATTCGAAGCACTCACTGATCTTGTGATTGTCAATATGTTGTATTTACCCTCTCGTTTTAAAGACGAGTAAAGTAAGTAGAGACAAGGTGTTGAAACGTACATATTTCCATGGTACCTTAGAAAACAAACTTCAGAACAGTTAAAATGATTAATAGAACTCTCAGAGTCACAAAACGCTAGTAACGTCATCATGGTCGAATTACCATACTACCGTACTTTTTGGTTCGCGAATGTTGAACTTCAACTGTATATGTACGTTAAAATTTCATTTTGAACCTGCCTAAAAATTGTCATTTTACGGGATTTGTTCAGCTTCTAGTTAAACAAGAAGCCAAAATTTATTATTTCCACCACACACAACAAAAACAAAAGCCAAAACTTCTTATTTCCAGCACACATAACGAAAACAAGAACTAAAATCTTCTTATTTCCTGTACACACAAGGAAAACAAAAACCAAAATCTTCTTATTCCCAGTAAACATAACGAAAACAAAAGCCAAAATCTTCTTATCTCCAGTACACATAACGAAAACAAAAACCAAAATCTTCCCATTTCAAGCACACAACGAAAACAAAAACGAAAATCTTGTTATTTCCAGCACACACAGCGAAAACAGTCAGCATCTTCATATATCGTGCTAGATATATTTTGGAGAGGAGAAAATGGGTGAGGTTAAGGAAGATAAAGTTTAGTGTCGAACATTGATACAAATAGATAAAAAGCGTGGTATCAGGCAACAGAACATATTTTCATCGGGTAGGAAGGCATTAACACGTTTAAGTATATTTTGAAGGGTTAGATTAACCTTTCTATGAAACACTTTGAACAGATTTATGGGATCTGTTGAAACTTTTATGACAGTGGGCCTTCTTACGATTTTGGATCTTTACCCGACACTTCTGTCTTTCACAATTAGCGCACGTGTTAGCAGGATATGTTAATAGACAAAACTCTGCTGGATTTTCCCGCCATTTTTGAGAATTTGAAACTTGAAAGGGAAACAGTCAGCGATAACACAAGCTGGATTCCACCCATGTATAATTTGTCACTTTTCGTAAAATAGAACTAATTTTTGGCAAATCATGTCAACTGATACCGACAAATCAGACAGGGAATATCTTAGTAAGTCTGTTTATATAAATTAAAGCCAATAGATCAATCATCTAAATCAAACAGCTGTAACAGATTAAGAGGCGAAGTAAAGTTTTAAGTCTTTCTTTTATATATGAAAAACCCATGCACCATTCTGTTAAACCAAACTCTCTATCTGTGAAACCAAGACCCCTTCAGTCTAGCCCTCTCATATTTCTCAAGTAATATTTTGACATCGGTATTGACTGTTCAGGTTAACTCGTGTGTGTTTAAACTCGGCTGACACAACGCTCCTTGTCTGCAGGATCCCAGTGTGGACGGATCTGGTTCGTGACGCATCCTACACACCGGTTATAAAACAAGGTAACGATGTGATGCTATTCCCCGGTCGGGACCTCGGTGGACTTGAAATCTGTAACCTGTACCAGGTTGGCGGTTGTATAGAGTCCTCGTCTGGCCTTGCTACAGATCCGTGTTTTACCAGTGTTAGACAAGGCCTCATGTCACCAAAGTGTGTAGTCTTCACCGTTGACATTTGTCAAGGATAAAAGTTACGAAAGTATCCAACATCACAAATGTAGAATTTCTCCAACAAAAAAAGAAAAACAAACCACACCCCTCCCTCCCCACAAAAAAGAAAAAAAAAGAAAAGAAAATTAACATCATTTTAAGATCATTAAGATCATTTCATAGATCTACCAATCGATATTGAAAATAATCCGTCAGCAAATCAATCGTTCGTTCAGTCAGTCAACCAACCTTATATTTGTTATGCAGCAATATTAGTGAACCAGCCCATCAGTAATTTTAGTCAATTAGTCACTCGGCAAATTAGTCAGTAAGTCGATGAACAATATTAGTTAATAAGCCAGACAGCAATATTAGTCAATAAGCCAGTCGAAATATTAGTCAATAAGCCAATCGAAATATTAGTCAATAACCCTGACGACAATAGTAGTCAAGAAGCCATTCAGCAATATTAGTCAATAATTCACTCGGCAGAATTAGTCAATAACCCAGATGGCAATAGTACTCAATAAGCCATTCGGAAATATCAGTCAATCAGTCAGTCGGCAATATTGGTCAATCGGTCACTCGGCATTATTAGTCAGTAAGTCGGCAATATTAGTCAATCAATCAGTCGGCAATATCAATCAATCATTACTCGGCAAATTAGTCAATAATTCAGTCTGCAATATTAGTCAATCAGTCAGTGGGCAATATGAGTCAATCAGTCAGTCGGCAATATTAGGCAATAGGCAATATTAGGCACTATGTGAG
Organism: Liolophura sinensis; assembly: GCF_032854445.1. Taxonomy (NCBI): domain Eukaryota; kingdom Metazoa; phylum Mollusca; class Polyplacophora; order Chitonida; family Chitonidae; genus Liolophura; species Liolophura sinensis. Next base: position 4,497,686 of record NC_088298.1, on the reverse strand, counting down.
GGAGTCGGCAATATCAGTAAATCCGTAAGTCGGCATATTACTCCATAAGTCAGGTAGGACTGATTTTAGTCGACAGTTATGTCAGTCTGTCAGTCAGCAATATTAGTCAATCAGTCAGTCACCAATGTAATTATATTCAGTCAGCCAGTCACTGAGGTCAATTTTGCAGTCGTTTGTTCAGTTTGTCACTCAGTCAGCCCAATAAGTCAGTCTTCCCTATATGTTAGTTAAACCTGTAACGAATCGCATACATCAGTGAGAGATGGAAACAGTAAATAACTCAACCAGTCAGTCTATCCGTCAGCCATTCAGGAAGCAGAATGTTATTAAGTCTTTATTGGCACCTGTTCCATAAAGACAAAGCATGGCTTACGTGAACTTTTACTACAGCTGCAGTCACAGTATATGTTGTGTGCATCAAGTGCGATCAAGACAAATGTGTCATCCAGGAGGCCTATATTTTCAACCAATCAGGACCTTATTTTATAGTGATCATATGATACGTTGATAGTAACCATGACAACATATGTGATTTGGATATTGATTACACTTACGATTAAATTACTTATTAAATTTATCTAGTGTCTTTTCTGGTATTATTGTCTGCTTCTCTGAACATGACTGTTCTAATTTCTTATTTTATTTGCTTTTGTTGTTCTTTGGTGATTACGCTGTATTGAAAGCTGGTTTGAAAATCGGTCTTATGTTTGTTGACTTGGACCGTCCATTATGATTGATGCGTTCTGTACGAATATCTCAGTGTAACACGTGAGTCCATGGTTGTAACGTTTATCTTAGCTTACGGTTATTGTATTTGAGCTCAAATTTCGTTCAAGATTGTAAGCTACTCATTTTTACCTGATTCTGATAGATCTGTTCATGTTTGTTTGGAAAGTTAGATCATACGTTAGTGAAGCTTCAGTACCAAATAGTAATATTTGATCATCTTTATAATATAATTAAAGACGTACAGCATAGAGAGAAAAACCAGAGCAACGACGACAGTGTGATAGACGTACAGCATACAGAGAAAAACCAGAGTAACGACGACAGTGATAGACGTACAGCATAGAGTGTAAAACCATGGCATTGCCAACAGTGTGACAGACGTACAGCATAGAGAGAAAAAACAGAGCAGCGACAAAACAGTGTGACAGACGTACAGCATAGAGAGAAAAACTAGAGCTGCAACGACAGTGTGATAGCTGGCAAATGGTCATACCTAACCGGTGAAATACGGCCTCTTGTCAATTTACCTAGGTTAGAGTTTTATTCGAACTGTTCATGTAAATGCTTAAGTAGCATTAGATTACATGTCCCTTAGCATCATGGCTTTAGCAGAATTATAAATTATTTATAAGCTACTAAAAGTGCACTTTTGGGCCGAATTTCAGGTGAAATACAGAACCGAATTTTGCGTGACATGGCCAGTAAAAGATTCGACTAGCTCTGAGTTAAAATCTGTGTAGTAAACAACCAGATTATCCAAGAATGAGTTCTAGGGCTGCGGAAAAACGGCCTTTAGAAAAATCCCACATCTCAAAGTTGACGACTTTCTCCTGGCTAGCAACTGGTGAAGTCGTTGATGACAATGAACGTAGGCCTAAATGCCTTTACGCCGGTTCCTGAACGATAGGGCTTGGCCACATGACCGAGAGCCAAAACAAAGAGATCTGTCCTCTTGAGATTACCCTGAAGGCTTGTTTGGACTCGTCTCACAAAACCCTTTTTTCCCGGTGCTTTCCACCGAGCATCCTTTGCAGCGTTTATCGGTGTGTTTATTTTGTACGAGGGCGTCCGTAAAGAAGATCTCAACTTTCGTCCTATGAGAAGTTTGTCTGAGACGGAGTTAACAAAATAACCTCAAGTTTAAATCTCAAAAGCCCTAAACTCATAGTTACATCATTGCTTATTTACGCGAATACATTCTGAGAAAAGGCCGGATGTGATGGCGCCATTTTTGTTTGTTATCTGCTTTAAGGTAGCTGCTTAAACCATGCTACATGCTAATGCGCAGGTTTCGAGTTACGCCACTACGACAACAGAATGACGTCCCGCTGCAAAATGACGTCACCACTTTACGGCACAGTAGGGCTACTTGCCTATCTTTTAACATGGCAGTGATCCTATTTAGATCAAAGTATCGACAGACAATGATTTTTTGTGTAATATTGGGAACGCAAATTTACCGCTGGACACAATTCAGAAGATCAGTGTAATCCTTTCAATTAGTTCTCTATATTCTATATACAACCCCATGTTAAAATTACCAGATTGGCCCTTCCGTGCCATAAAGTGACGACGTTATATCGTAAAGGGACGTCACTCTGTAACGTCATATCTCGAAACATGCGTATTGTTATGGGACAAATTGCATATTGTCAACTCGAAGGACTATGAAAGCCGTTTAAGACCACCATTGTGTCATCGTACTATCGTCCCATCGTCCAACGATGTTGCGAAACCATGGAACTACACTGTGAAATGATGGCACAATAGTGCGAAGCGATGGAACGATTCTGCGAAGGGCTCTTTCCCTAACACAACAACTGGGCCTGAACAACTGATGACGTAATTAGGTTTTAGGGCTTTTTCAGGCGTGGAGAGACAGGTCGCCGTTATGAAACAACCAAGCGTTGTCTGACATAATCTTGAAAAAATATATGTGTATTTGACACATAAACAACCGATACACCGCAGGCTGAAAGGACATTCAAGTGAAATTAAAGGCATGTATAATTTGCTACTATTTATGCATTTACATGAACAGTTAGAATAAAACCCTAACTGACGTAAATAGGCCGTATTTCAGTGGTTACGTGTGACCATTTCCCAGCTATAACACTGCCATCGCTGCTGTATTTTTCTCTCTATGCTGTACATCTTTAATTATATATAGGCCAGTGAAAGCGATGAGGATAGAAGCAACTCTAGGCAAGGGTGTACATTCATCGTGTTGATCGTGTTGATATGTGAACAGTTCAAATGCAAAGTGCAACTGGGACACATATTTTAATATCGACAACTTTATATACTAACGTGTAGCCGATATGAAGAATGATTCCATTTTTTCGCCTTCAGCATACCTTCTGTCTTTCCAACATTTTTGAAAACTGTTGAGTGCTTCACTTTGATTCAAAGTAGACTTTATAAACTCTTCGTAATTTGGTAATTCGTATTAAACGTCTTTTTGGGAAGTGGCCTTGCGATCATTAACCCAGACCCGGAATCTTGGTTGTCGACTGGCATATGAATGTCTGTTTCTACCCATAGCCGCATATTTTTGGTCTAATTTTATTTAAACTATGTCGTAAGGGCGCAGAGGTTGTTACTTTTTAGGTATATACATGTACATGAAATTTGAAATAAAATCCTGACAGATAAATTGACAAGAGGCTGTGTTTGATCGACTACTTGTGACGATTAGCCAAGTGTCACACTGTCGTTGCTGCCCTGGTTTTATTTGTATGATTTTTTTAATATATTCATACAATAGTTAATTTTTATGAATTTTTCATCCACAGAAGAGGTGACATCATCACTATCAAGGCTCATGATTTCTCTGACGTTGCTGCTTTATACGTTCCTTGAATGGATAGGTTCGGCTCAAGGTAGGTGACGTCACAGTCAATTTACTGGAGATAAAACCAAATGCTGTCAGCCTTAAACTGCGGCTAATACAACACATTTCATTCAGGATATATTAGTCTTAGCCTTAAAGAATGAGGGCTTCCTCTCTGGTCGTACGTCAGGAGATCCGTCAGCAACCTGTGGATAGTCATGGGCTATGCACCGGTTTCCCCCCGCCATACTGCTCGCCTCCTTCGTATCGGGAAAAATTCTTGAATACGGCATAAAACATGAAATAAATTAAGTTCATTTTTTTATACATGGTACGTTGATCTGTAATAATGAGGTAAAATGATATGTAGTATTTTCTTTGAATAGCTGTAATGTCAAAAATGCGCTTCCGTAGCTTGAACGATTTGGCGACACGTGCATTGATTTAATCTTGCCGTTTTTGTCTTTCATCTTTGACCTGTACAGGGGAGAACTACCTGGCTGTGTGTTACTTCACAAACTGGGCTCCTATGAAGTTAAGCCCAGAGGCCAGACTGCCTATCCAGGACATAAATCCACACCTCTGCACACATCTGATATTTGCCTTCGCCAAAGTTGACCCTGAAAACCTGACGCTGGCGGCCACAGACCCCTACGACGAGACAAAAAATGGGGTCAAAGGAAATTACGCACATTTCACGGACTTGAAAAGGCGCAATCCCAAACTGAAGACGGTGCTATCGATAGGGGGCGCTAAGTATTCCGGAGAGGGATTTCATACTGTGATAGAAAACAGGGATTCTCGCGTGACTTTCGCGAGAAATTGTATTACGTACATCCGGGACCGTGAATTCGACGGCCTCGATGTGGACTGGGAGTATCCTGGTGATCCGCCTGAGTCGAAATTCAAGTTTACGCTGTTATTGAAGGTGAGTGGATTTTAAAAAAGAATCAATGTGATCTCTTATGCTTGGTGCAAAACGCTAGATTAAATTTTTCACAAAAGCAGAGATTATTGCCTCCTTAAAATGTTGCAAAAGTTTTCACAAGAAAACACACGCTCTGATACCTCCGTCTATGTTTAGGTGCTGAAATCATTAACTGGTTGGCATGGCAGCTCGTAGGTACAGTTTTTTTGTTGGGGGTGGGGATGGGTACTTAGAAAAGAAGTTTTTTTTTATCTAATAACAAAAATTGCTCATAATATAATGCATAAAAACTAGAAATGTCTGCCTTTTTACAGGAAATAAGATTTAGTATTTCCTGTATCATAAGATCTACCTTATGATCTGACATGTATCTTTTGATGCCAGTCAAGCTATTCATGCGTTCAAGTTTGACATTTTAAACGGAAAACTCTGAATGAGTTTGTTTTATCCCGTATATGCATGTACATTGGTATTATCATTGAGAGTGAGTCTTTACACTGCGTTTTGTTATGACGTGTTTTGTTATGACGTATTTTTTATGCCAAAAAAGGAAACGCTGAGGTGACATTTTTGATTTTATTTGCTTATGTTCAAAGTAAAGTAATTAATTCAATACGATTAAGCCGAATTAGACAATGGGAAAAGCAGAATGTCAGTAATTATAAATTAAAGAAATGAAGCTCATTCAGACATGTCATCAGATCACAAGAATTCAAGCTCATTTAGACATGTCATCAGATCACAAGAATTCAAGCTCATTCAGACATGTCATCAGATCACAAGAAATGAAGCTCATTCAGACAAGTCATCAGATCACAAGAATTCAAGCTCATTTAGACATGTCATCAGATCACAAGAATTCAAGCTCATTCAGACATGTCATCAGATCACAAGAATTCAAGCTCATTCAGACATGTCATCAGATCACAAGAAATGAAGCTCATTCAGACAAGTCATCAGATCACAAGAATTCAAGCTCATTCAGACAAGTCATCAGATCACAAGAATTCAAGCTCATTCAGACAAGTCATCAGATCACAAGAAATGAAGCTCATTCAGACAAGTCATCAGATCACAAGAATTCAAGCTCATTCAGACAAGTCATCAGATCACAAGAATTCAAGCTCATTCAGACATGTCATCAGACCACAAAAAATCAAGCTCATTCAGACAAGTCATCAGATCACAAGAAATGAAGCTCATTCACACAAGTCATTAGACCAGAAGGAATGAAGCTCATTCAGACATGTCATCAGATCACAAGAATGGAAGTTCATTCAGACATGTTATCAGATTACAAGAAGAGATTCATCTCAGTGTCTGTTGTCGCCAGGATGTGCCAAAGGGGAAGGCGCAATTTAGGACGTATACTCTCCTCCAAAAGATAATGTTTTTTCCTGCCTTGTGTCAAACCCAGTTCTAGTGATTCCCAAAGACTTTAAACATGGCACTGGTTGCTGTCTTGCTTGGCTCTCAGCACTCAGAGGTCAAAGCAAGGAAACAGCACTGGTTGACATGGTGTCAGTATAATGTGACTGGGTGGGTGTCATGTCTGGTGACTTCGGCATGATACTTCAGTGGCGGCAGCACTTTAACGGAATGGACTCGCCCTTCCACAAGAAGACACAGTATATATACACACATCTAATGACTCCTCGTCGTCATATGACAGGAAAAATAGTTAAGTACGACGTATAACATCAAACATGCATGCATACGTACATGCATACAACATGTCTTGAAAATGACTGAACTGTTGACGATTGTGTCATAGCTAAAAGATGTAGGTTATAACTTTGTTAAAGCTGGATAAATATGAAGTTAATATATTTTGAAGAGATTTGCAGGGCACACATTTTAATAATATTGGAGGTATTTGGTGTTTTTTACTGACTTCTTTGCAGTAAAATTGCTGGATTGCAGTGGATTGATTTCGTTCAGTTTCCAAACTTAAAAAACTGTAAGCTTCATTTAAAGCCAGCTTTCATCTATGTCGGTATGTTGTTTTGTCTCAGTTTGCAATGCTTTGAACAGTTCTAACCACAGAGCGACTGCTATACCTATATTCGCATTCTATAACCCGAAATTATCCACGGACTACGAGTTTTCAATGAATTTTAAATTGGGTGCCATGTCTATATAGAATATTGATTGTCTTTGCTGTAAGATTGAAAACTGATAACTGCTTCCCATGCGCTGTTTTATGCGGCTTTAAAATTTGACCACTCTGAACGCAGCCTCTAGGTATGTCTGTTTCGACGCCGAGATGCCCTATAACGTCGACATTTTACCATAAAATTAGGAAACATTTCTCTTCATGGTAGTGTCTGCATTAAACCTTCTTTGGAAAATTGTACTGGTAATTATTGATCCAGAGCGTCCATTATTATAATGGTTGACAATACGGGAGTTTTGAGTTCGAACTGTTTTATTATTGAAGGTAAAAAAAGTCCAACTGTATCATGTGACATGTCAAAAATGTTACGTAACTGTTTAGGATCACATTCACAATAACAAGGGCGTCATGACCAACGTGTCATAAGTATTTTAGAGTGAACGAATGACGGACAAAGTTGAGAATGTGAACGTTTGTGAACTTGAGAAGTTCCTAATGGACACAGGTGTCATTTGTGCCTCTGGAAAAGGGTGAAACGGGTGATCAGTAAATCAATTTTAGCAAAAGTTGCCTATCATTTTTCACCATTCACATGACACAGTAGGAGTGTTTTTGCACTCGAAACTCCCCTACTGGTATACAAGTGTCTGTTTGGAAGCCGAGGTACATCATTATTACCATACTCTATTGAATCGGGAGATATTTCTCTGCGTGGTAGTTTAGTTTTGGAAATTGACCTGGTAGTTATTGTTATTAATCGTCCATTACGGTTAACGATTGTTGTAAGACACCTAAATGTTCTAACATTAGAAATCATACAGCCTGATTTGGTGGATGACAAGAGTATTAGTATCATATAACCTTACCTTACAGACCTCAAAACAGCTTTCATTTCGCCAAACAGAAGATGTTATGAACAGTGTTGCACTACGTAACTTTGTAATATTGGATCATATACGCGGAGGTGGGTGGGGGGGGGGGATTTTCCCCAAATGGATTTGGTACAATTGATGGTCTCCATTAGCAGCAAGCCTGTCAGCCTAATACATTTAAAAAAAAGTAATCTCTGAATTGTAACAAAAAGTCTCTTTATTCGGTTATTATAACACAATACTACGTCATATTTAACAGTATATCCTGTTAGTCTCATCCAGTCTTAGTGTGGAATTAATGGAATATATATCTACTATGTTTAACAGAATAATCAGCTGCAGTAACATTGAATACATTCTAGCATCACTTAGGCAACAGAATTTCTCTTAAATCTAACAAATTTAACAATCGCAAATGGCTTTCAAACTACTAGGCTACATTACTAAGGTAGGCCTAGTATATCGACCTACAAGTCAGGTTGTGACACCTGACCTTTCCAAACACTTTACTGTGATCGTTTGTTGGACGTCAGACACACAGATGCTTAGCTCAGAACCCAATTTTCACCTGGATACTATTTTACCTCCCTTACTTACACGTACTCATTTATAAATCTTCTACAAGACGTAAGTCAGCCACAGGTGTGTATCTTGACACTGTAAAGCAAGCGATCTGCCTTCATTCAGTGCTGCGGAGGAAATGCTTAAGGATGGCTGGAGTCATGCAGGCACAGTAAATTGAAAGTATGACTTGAATGAGACAGGAAGTATAAGCTTAAGGTAGATACGATAAAGGCTGAAAGCTGCTTATGCTCAGCACGATTAGCGCGGACCGGTTCGACAACTATCATCCCAGCCCATGTTCCGTTAACACGGAAAACTGCGGACCTGATGGAACAATGCTCGCACCTTGTGTGCAGTTGCTTTATTGCACACATGCTTCGGCAAGATCAAAAGCTGCAACTGCTTACTAAGGGATCCCTAAATGTCATTTCAACACGCCTGTTGATAAATGCGTATATACACGAAGCATTAACGGGGCACTGGTAATTAAAGGCATGCGAAGCAGCAAGACATTTAATCTGTTTTTCTTCTCAGTTCGGGTTTTAAACATCTCGAGTTAATTGACTCAGTATTAGCTATAGAAGACTAAAGTAATCAAATAGTCACCCCGTAACTAATAATCGATACCACCATCATTCTCTCAATCAATGATTGATTGATTGATTTATTGGTTAATTTCATTGGAGTTTTATTTACTTATTTATTTGATTGGTGTTTACGCTGTATTTAAGAATATTTCACTTATACGAAGGATTATAAAACAGAAAAAATGTAAGATAGGAAGCTATGAGCCTTCGAGAGCGACAGCTCATATCGGTAACACCATGTATAGATTGGGACAACTCGTCCTGTGTTTACTGGTTTTAGTAAGACCTCTACATAGCCGAATAAATACATTATCAATATTTAAAAAACTACAGCATAGAGAGCAAAACCAGAGCAGCAATGATAATATGATATATATAGTTAGGAAGTGGTCATAGACATGTAAATACTTAAATCGTTCCAACTTGTACTCAACTGAAAAGTTGTTAAGTACGACGTAAAATCCAAAGCGTATACATACATGACCGTGCAAAGGGACCGGGAGCCCGTCTGACAAAGCGAACGAAGCGGTACGTACACGTATCTTCCATGGTGACGTAATATCTACAGCACTGGTCGCCATGGAATTTAAGTACAGGTAATGTAACTTGCGCTTTGTGAAACGGGCCCCCAGGGCCGATTGTACTGAAATGAGATCTTAAAGCTTATTGTTAGACTTAAGATGTTAAAATTGTATCCACCTCACCAATGCCATCTTAAGACAAATGTGTCCAAATTTCAACTTAGTGTAAAACTAAGCTTTGTAAGGAAGTTTTAAATTTTGACTTAAGTCAGAAATGGTTTTGTGGACTCGGCCCTGGCGCTCAGAAATACTTAGTCCCCCAGTAAATTCGGCTCCAGCCCTCAGGTATGCTTAGTCCACCCGCAGAATCGGCCCCAACCCTCAGGAACACTTAGTCCTTCCGCAGAATCGGCCCCAGCTCTCAGGAATACTTAGTCCACCAGGAGAATCAATCCCAGCTTTCAGGAATATCTAGTCCGTTAGCAAAATCGTCCACAGTCCTCAGGAATACTTAGCCCACCAGCAGAATCGGTCCCAGCTTTCAGGAATACTTAGTCCACCAGCAGAATCGGCCCCAGCCCTCAGGAATACTTAGTCTGTCAGCAGAATCGCGCCCAGCCCTCAGGAATACTTAGTCCGTTAGATGAATCGTCCACAGCCCTCAGGCATACTTAGTCCATCAGCAGAATCGGCCCTAGCTCACAAGAATACTTAGTCCAACAGGCAATTCCGTCCCAGCTTTCAGGAATACTTAGTCCACCAGCAGAATCGGTCCCAGCCCTCAGGAATACTTAGTCCATCAGCAGAATCGGTCCCAGCCCTCAGGAATAATTAGTACACCCGCAGAATCGGCCCCAGCCCTCAGGAATACTTAGTCTCCCAGCAGAATAGGTCCCAGCACCCAGGAATACTTAGTCCGTCAGCAGAATCGGTCCCAGCCCTCAGGAATACTTAGTCCATCAGCAGAATCGGCCCCAGCCCTCAGGAACACTTAGTCCGTCAGCAGAATCGGGCCCAGCTCTCAGGAATACTTAGTCCATCAGCAGAATCGGCCCCAGCTCTCAGGAATATGTAGTCCGTCAGCAGAATCGGTCCCAGCCCTCATGAATACTTAGTCCACCCGCAGAATCGGGCCCAGCCCTCAGGAATACCTAGTCCTTCAGCAGAATCGGCCCCAGCTCTCAGGAATATGTAGTCCGTCAGCAGAATCGGTCCCAGCCCTCATGAATACTTAGTCCACCCGCAGAATCGGGCCCAGCCCTCAGGAATACCTAGTCCTTCAGCAGGATCGGCCCCAGCTCTCAGGACTACTTAGTCCTTCAGCAGAATCACAACCAACAGAACAACAACAACATTGTGAAAGCAGATGAATGGTCACATACATTACGAGTAAAATCCAACCACCTTGCAACAGACCTTTCTCAATTGGTGAATAAAGACTAGTCATAAGCAATATTGTTGCACATAGGTCAACCAGATGTCCCACAGATTGGGTACAAATTCTCAATCTTTCTGTGACGTCATGACGTCACCAATTTCTTTCACCGGGAATGGAATGAAAGGTAACATTTTCACGAGAAGGGATAGTCGAATGTGTTGGAACCATCCATTGTTAGAACACCTCATTCAATTGTTCACACATTGCCCACTAGCACCATGTTTTACACCTTTACCACTGCCAAAATGTTGGATGTAACATTCTTACATTTATGTACAGCATTTCGGTTTGTAAAAGAGAGAGCTTAACATTGGTACGTGTGTGTTTGTGTTCAAAATGTTATATAACACCTGATAAATATCACGCATTATCTCGCGAGACCAGTAGTTTTGCAACAAGTCAGGTGGCCTGGCTGGCCAAGATTAGTCAACCTCTCCGCTCTGTATCTTCGCCTTTCTTCACTGACACAACGAAAATAAGATACGGGAATCTTGAATAACACCCAGATCATTGCTCTTACGGTGATGAATCTATATGCGTCGAAACAGACATTCGCATACCAGCCGTCAACCATAATGGATGTTCTAGGTCAATAAGGCTAAAGAAGTAAGATGAGACAGGAAATGATCTTAGAAAATATAAAAACTCTGTCTCAATCTTTGTTTCTAACAGTACTTTGTACATTTACAGTCTCTTAATATAAAATATGTACATCATGATTTTAACAGAAAACTGAAACAAATTTATTGATGAATGCCGACTATAGGTTTGCTGGAGGACATCAGTGGTGATGCTAACCCTACACGTGCAGCGTACAGGCAAAAAAAGTCCAAGCTTGTCTAGTGGTGGCAGTGATATTAAGCGAGCGTAGAGAATGGCACATGCACTGTAAAGAGTAGGCTTAATATGAAAACTTGTACATTTCAGGATCTCCGTCGTGAGTTTGAAAACGAGGCTCGTCGGAGCGGCAATGAGCGGCTGGTCTTGTCGGCGGCTCTGGGTGTGGCAGAAGAACATATCGAGGAGAGTTACGAGGTGGATAAGATTGCACCGTGAGTTAGCAGTTGTAGCTACTTCCGGCACACGTATCAGTTTAGAAATTCATCATTTTTACAGGTGAAATTAGTCCTACATATTTTTTTATCCTGTTTTCTTTTTATTTAATTATTTTTTGACTGACTTTGCTCTTTTTATTATGAGCTTTATATATTTACTTTTCTGTTGATTGGATAGTGTGTTCTTTATTTATCTTTTCTCTTTATGTGTGTCTTGTGAATGTAATCTTAGGCCTGTATTGAGTACTAAGTTATAAATGAACAGATTGTACCGAAGTTGATACATACATTGCAGTGTAGCTGATCCAAACATATGCTGTTATATTTGCACTAATGGCTTTTATTTGCGAAGCAAAATCCTTGGGTTTCGTTGATCCAGACATAATTCCCACGGTAGGCAGTTCGATACCAGTCGTCGTCATAGTTGCCTACAACTTTTTGTTAATAGATCAGCGACGCATTGTGTGTAATGCATGACATTATGAACCCTTGTCAGTAGATTGTAAATTCTGATGACGTGTTTAATACCCTTGTTGATACACTGTTAAGCCATTCCCGCGGGCGCCACAAGCTAAGCTATGCCTCGCTTTTTTATGAAAGCTGGTGTGGGCAATACTATATACAGGTGTTAAGTCTGCTTCCTGACTCGGTCCGAAGCGGGTGGCGAAATTTCACAAAAGTGCGACGACTTTTTCCCCCCTACACGACTTCCCCAATGGCTGAAGGTCAAGCCTGCTAACGATAACTGTAGAGGTCACGTGTTTACCGAAGGATTAGCGCTCCTGCCAGAAGTGCAGAAACATTCCACCCACGTGAGTCTCGCGAGTTGTCGCGAGAATCACGCCAGCCCGTTAATTGACGTCAAACAGGCCATACAGTTTTAGTTCTACAAGTCGCTCTACGGACGTTACATGCACAAATGTCAAGTTTCTGAAAAGAAAGTAGGCGGAGCTAAAATAAACGGGATGTTTTCACACAAAACAGCTATAAGCTTGGCCCAACTATACTACATTTACCTCTGCTGGTGTCTCATTGGAATGGTCGAATTATTAGAGAGCGTTACATCAGGTATTGTCTCACTTGGCTCTCAGCTTAACGGATAGGCCAAATGCTGGTGGGTATGGTGTCAGCATACTGCAACTGAGTTGAGTGCTCGTTTTTCTCAAGCAACTTAAGACTTACGTAAGAAATTGCAAGTGTATTTTTGCGTACGGTGGAAAACACCAGTCAAATAAATAAATAAACTGCAAGTGGCCAAAAAGCCAAACTCAAAACAGGAAAAAAAACTCAAATTGCGGTTGGTACATTGTTATGCAGTAAAAAAAATCAGTGTACAAATTATAAACTTCCTATATTAAATTGATTACCTGAAAATGGATCAAAGCAACCCATGTTATGATCTGGCCACGAATATGGCTGCAATACTGCTGAAGTGGCGTAATGAAATAATCAGTTCTTCATTCCTTCTGCCATGAACTGGCTACCGTCGTGTAAGTGAAAAAGACTTCAGTAAATATTTCCCGCGTTCTTTATCCTCCCCCGGATTTTTTCAAGCGTGGCTACGTTTGACTGTCATGTTTCTCGGCGAACAAAATGCCAATTTCCATTATATCCATTTCCTGCGGATAGTCGAGAGTTTCCCCCGAGCTCTGCCCGGTTTCCTCCCACCATGCTGGCCACCGTCATATAAGTGAAATATTCTTTAGTACGGCGTAAAACACCAAATAAATAAATAAGTATATCCATTTCATTTTTTGACGATTTGACCGGACACATTGGTATATTCCTGTTTAATTTTGGCTGGCAAGACCTATCCATTACAATACATAATAATTAGTCTCGCATATGTCCGCCTGTCTTACGTTACACAAAACTCCACAGACAGTCTGGTAGTCTGGTAAACTTAAACACCGCCAAAAACGATGGAAGTAATTCTGAGGCCACATTCACTAAACTTTGTAAATCTCATCTTAGAAGCCACCACTACAAAATGGAAGCATAAAATCCAGCGACAGTCGATTGCCTAGGTCATGCAGCCCCGGTAGTGCTTAGAATTAATTCCATTTCTTTCAGAATTGAATATGAATCTAGTTGTACAACACTCTTATTGTAATTTTGTGAACATTTAGTAGGGCTCAAAATCACCATCAATCCCCTGCGGAGGCTACGACCTGAACCAAGAATGCCCCGGCCGTGCATCTGCATATAGGCTATTTAAGCAGAGTCGCTGAAGTTCCTTGTAGATGATCTTAACTATTTATCACTTGTGCATTCATCGCCGAAGTCTACAACTTTTATTTGCCATAGGCGACTGCTTAGTCTATTATACGGAAAATACCTTCGACGTTGGAGAGCTAGAGTAGACGTGATGTCACCCTTACTGTCGATAATGGAGACGTGCTGAAGCTGTGTCAAGACGAAGTTTCACTAAATTTTTACCGGGTTGAAAATAATCTAAAAAAAATATTCAATACCTGTTTAAGTTACTTTAACTGGTATTCTTTCAGTGGACATTAACATTACTCAGGTGCTGTCTTTCACTTTAACCCGGGACTAGGGGCTGTATAGTTATCGTGTTGAATTAGATCGCCACGTCGGATATATAAACAGTTGCAATCAAAGCGCAACTGAGATACATATTTTATTATCGACAACTGATATACTAGCATGGTACACGATCTGAGTACTGATTTCACTCAGTTGCCTAGAACATTCCTTGCGCCTTTCCAACATCACTGAAAACTGTTGACTGCTTTCGTGCTAATTTCCTACATTATATACGTCCTTAGTTCTATGTTTGGTGGTTTGTCACTTAGGGAATTGGCCTTGCGACTGTTGACCTGGAACGTCCATATTGACTGATTGTATACGAATGTCGAATTCGACTTATAGATTACGAAGTTTTATGAATGTGCCGGGCTCTGATTGGTGTAAGTTTTGGATTCCGCGTATGAGATTGCATGTTCTTTACCTTAGCGAGCGAATTGGAGTTCAGTGACGTCATGTGTACGTTGTAGTTGTATTCGGTACTTCCTTACACTTTATCTATATACTGGACTGACCATTTAACGTCAAGTCGCGCGAGACAGTGTGATAGTTTATGGGATTACCTTGCAAATCTGATATTTATTCCCTGCGTCTTTTCTCCTCAGGTATCTCGATTTCATGAGCTTGATGACGTATGATTACCACGGTCCTTGGAGCGGCCTAACGGGTCTCAACAGTCCGCTCTTCTCACGTGCAGACAATATCCGGTTTCATCAACAGCTCAGTCAGGTAAATATGGCGCTAGCAACTTTCCGTAGAAGCTCGGCTGGATTTCACCGGGTAATCTCCGGGAATTTTCGGATGTCTTAGGAGTCTCTTTTGATCATTTTTGCAGGCGGCCCCTAAAAGAAATATTTGAGAATTTTCAGAAATTACAAAGTTGTGAACATGCGAGAAAACTATGAAGATTTAACCGAAATAATTGAGGTATTGATGTTAACTGATTTTTCCAACAACAATTCAAATGATCGTGTTTTACCCCTTATCGTTACATGCCTACAAACCCATTTGCCTACATGTTTTGATGAGCGGAAAGACCACTAAACTTTTTGAAACTTAAGTTTCATCATTTCTTAGAACCGTCTTTATTTTATCGATTTTTCATTATATCAAAAGTATCATGTGTTTTGGGTTCTTTTTGTCAGGAATGGTCAGTTAACAGGTGGGTGGAGGCTGGAGCCCCTAGGGAGAAGCTCGTGCTGGGTATCGCCGCTTCCGGTCGGACATTCACCCTCCAGGATAACAGTACGACTGGTGTCGGAGCGCCAGCTATCGGACCTGGTATACAAGGGGAGTTCACTCTTGTACCAGGGGTGCTGTCATACTACGAGGTATATAACAATTATACAGTGTTATGTGCAAGGCACATAAGCATATCGAAATGGAAAGTCTGCCCAAAGAGACACAAACGTAAACGCCAGAGGTTTTCAAATCAAGCATTGTTATGCATAAATGCATTGCACTCTGATTCATGAAATAAACCGAAGAGTATTGGTAATTTCCCCTGGGATAATAAAGAAAAGTTTTCAAAATTTATGAATAGTTTAGCTAAATTATATGTCGGCAGTCGGCAGTTTTGAATACTGGTCGGTCAATCTGTACAGCTTCTAGTTTTAGCAATAAATCAGTCAAAAATCAGTCAATATTATCTACATTTCTTCAGATCTGCAACTTTCTTTCGGACGGTGGGGAATACCAGTGGGATGATATCCAGAAGACTCCATTCGCCTACAAGGAGAACCAGTGGGTGGGCTTTGACGACCCCAAGAGCGTGCAGGCGAAGGTACGGTTATCGTGATTGGTCAGTTTTTGGATGACTTGATGTGGTTATTTTTTCTGCAGGTCTGATTGGTCCAGTTTAAACGTTAGACGATGCTATCCCTTCAAGGCCACAGACGGCGTTCACCTGTCAGCTCTCATACTGAAAAATTACTTTCCCTTCTTTATGTGTCTAGGGAAGAAAGAAACATTTTTGGAACTACTTTTCTGTTTGCTTTTTTGATTGATTTATTGCTAAAAAATTAATGTCACATTTGTATGACATAATACAATCCCAAATACCATCACGCTTCTCTTAGAAAATCTTAACAAAATCAGCCGTAAAACATGAATTAGTTGGAATAAGATATTTCTCCCTAATTACTGTTGTGTTTGTATATTTTATGCACAAGTTTGCGCACAAGAATTAACATACGTATCTCCAGACACCAATTTTAATGCCAATCAACGCTCAAGTCATAGTTATAACAAGCTATTTGTTGAGCGTCATCTGTAAAGACTCTGTTATTTAGGGCGCCATTTTTGTCAGGCGTATTCGCAGAAAATTCTGTTGAGAAATTCCATTTACGAATTCGTTTCACAATTTGAGGTTTAGTGTGTTAATTTATTTCTTTAATTAAAATTATAACTGTGTATTTGATTAGACTGAATGGATGATCCAACAGCGCCTTGGCGGCGTAATGATTTGGTCTCTGGATCTCGACGACTTTAGTGGGACTTACTGCGGGCAGGGAAAATTTCCGCTGACGTCGGCCATGAAGATGACAATCGACAATATGACACTTCCGGAAATTCCCGAAACAACGCCTCCGAAAACAACCGAAGTTCTACGCCCGTCGAGCACAATTCGGTATACCACAAAACTTCTGCCCAAGACGACGGTAAGCTCCAAAACGACAACAAAGCGCCCAACGAAAACGACATCGACAACGGAAAGCGAAAATCTCATACCTTCTGGTAAAACTACGCCAAAGAAAGGTTCCATCTTTGTAGTAGTAACAAGTAGCGCGATCAAAGCAAAGTGGAACAAAGTTTCGACTTCTATTTTGTTAATAGGCTTGATTGTTAAGTTCGTGCTTAGCTGGTCTGGTTAAGTTTTAGTTTTAATTTATCTAACTTTATTTATCAAATAATTTTGGATCTAAGATAAATGTTTAAGTGAGGCATTGGTCTTTGGAATCTCAACATACATTTCTTATAACTTCTTACAATACGTTGAAAACAGTTTCATTTAATAAGACTCCCAAACACAATCTTTAAACAAAATCTTGAACATTTATTTGGTATTTTGATTTTATTCCCATTATTCTGTATTTTTTAACCTTCCATATGATGAGTTTGAGCTACATTATAAAATATCCTGTATGGTTTCTTTATTTATTAACTCTATTCATGTATAAACTATACTATTGCACCAATGCAAAACATTGTGTTGGCCAAGGAAACATGAACAGGAGAGATCCGGAAGCGAAATCTTTTATCGCTAGAGGTAAAAAATGTCCTACTGTACCATGTGACAGGTCAGAAATGGTAGTCAAATGTTTTTAATTACACATACTATAACATGGGAAAGTTTCATAAAAAGTAAACGAGCGAAGGAGAAAACCGAGGAGCTGAGCGTTTATGAAAATAGGTTTAATAAGTTCCTGAAAGAAAGGGGATTCATTTGTGCCTCCAAAACATGGCGATGTACGCAGGTGATGAGTAATGTCAGTTTAGTTGCCTAGCATTTTTGACAGATCACATGTTACAACAGGATTCCTTCTATCAGGAAACTCCCCTATTGGTTGATTTGAATGAAGGAGTGCTCTATTACCAACACATGCATGACCCTGTACAGTACAATTACATTTTATGATAGGATTTAAAAGTATATACCACTATGTGTGGAATTCCTGCAGCCAAATATGGTCTTAAACACCGGCCTCCCATTTTTGTGGGTGTATATAGGCTTCGAGCTACTTCATATTTTTGCTCCCAAAACTATGGATCAACTTTAAAAAAAATATTTGTTATGGAAACAGGCTATATACATTGTCTGAGTTAATTTGTCTAGTTTACATGTATGTTTGTATAGAAACCTTCCCAGTTCAACGAAGAATGGAAATTCAACACCTTTGCCTTGTTTTAGCGAAGTGTTTGCGCGTCAAAGTGCATTAGATTTGAAGTCTGAGTTGTACCGAAAAATATGTGAAAGCATTTTAAGACATCTTCTTGCTTCATAGAACATAGTACTTTGAAGAAGCGCTCCCTAGAGGAATTAATTCCTCTATTACAAACCACAGGCCTATACGATTGCAGACAAGTATAATTTCTCGTGTATAAGCATACGTAAACTTATGTTCAGCAGTCCTTAAATCTCCATGCCCTAGTCCATTTTTGGTTTGTTGTCGACACATCCGGTTGTCAGCTTGACGACAGTGACGTAGGCGGACGTTTTGCTCATTTTCTCAGTATGCAATTTCACCTAATATCCACCGTTTTGCATATTTGGTAGTAAACATTAGTCTCACATAAACTGTGGGGAATTATTTATGTAGGATCTTTAGATTTTAAGCCACAGTACTGTTTTCTATGAATTGGACATTGTTGAATCCCTGAAACACATCTTACTGCCTTGGCGCAAATCAGTTGCCATGTAAATTAATTTATATATGCATTGTCGGTCAGTCTGATGTAATAATGATTTCCGAAAAAAAGATCAGTAAAATATTGAACGGCCAGGCCAAAAGAAAAAGCCAAAAATAGTTGGAACTACATTCTTCATTGCATTACTACATAGTGACGTTGGAGCGGAATGTCCGAGCAACGCTCCATTCCTTGAAAGTAATGGAGCAGAGGCTCCTCTGGCAGGCTCCCTTATGTTAGGGTATGGGGGCTTTAGGAGGGCATTCCGCCACTTAGAACCCACCCTGCTGACAATCGTGTGTTCACGTGGCTAAAAACACATTCGTGCCTTTATGTCTGCATGCTAAACGACGCCATCGCAGTGTAACGATGTAACAATAGTTTGACGTCACAGGTTGGTTTTAAAAACGCTTTTTGTATCCATACGGTGAGAGTAAGGCCATTCTGATCCAATCGTTTGTCTTGTTTTTAACGACATGCTTCCTGCAATTTGCTATGGTGTACCTTCATCAGAGTGACACATATAACTTTTATTGACTCAAACCTCTGACAGATAATTAAACAACACGTATTTATATTTGTGAATGAAAGCCGACAAATTTAACTTTTCTTTTCTTACATATATAAAAGCACATGTATGAAGACGGTAAATAAATATACAAAATATCATTTTTTTTTATTTAGTTCGTTTTATTTTACTGAATTATTCAACATTTTCAGACATCCTTGGTCATTGTGGGTATATTTGTTTTCAAGAAGTAACAGTTCCTTCGAAAGGTATCAAGGTCATATGTGTAGCGTCAGCAGTACGCCAGCCGTACATGTGTTAATTTGTCTGTGGAACAGTGATGGTGATGTGTTTCTCTTTTGTTACACTACTTGGTCTCCACATTCGCAGATCACTGCTGCAGTAACAAATGAGCTTTGGAATGGTCGTGGTGAGCTAGGAGCCTTCTAAAAGTGTTCAGTAGTGTGCTAGTGGCGTATCAGAATCCTGCTAAAGTACGCCAGTAGTGTGTAATGGTGTCAGGGGCCTTCTAAAAGTATACCAGTAGTGAGCTAATGACTTGCCAGAGCGTTCTGACGATGTACCAGGTAGTGTTATAATAGCGAGCCAGGAGCCTTCTAAAGGTGTACCAGTAGTGTGATAATGGTGTGCCAGGAGCCTTCTAAAGGTATACCAGCAGTGTGATAATGGCGTGCCAGAAGTTTCTAAGGGTATACCAGTAGTGTGATAATGGTATGCCAGGAGGTTCCTACCGGTGTACCAGTAGTGTGCTAATGGCGTGCCAGGAGCCTACATATACTTTGGAGAGATTCTTCTTCTTTGTTTCTTTCTTCTTTTCTTTTCTACTTCTCCTTTCTGTTGTTGCTTTTATTTAGAAGTTTGCAAGCTGTCCACACGTGTTTATTTGTGTAACACAAATTGATTGATACCCTGAAGTTTGGGTGTAGTGGTGCATGCATATTTCTGTGGAAAAAAAACAAAACGAATAGAATAGAGATAATTTAAGCCTCAATCTAGAACGTATACAACGCTCTTCCGTATGTATGAGCTGCTTTCATATTATACGTTTAGTTACCTTGAAAAAATTCTTTCAGCAATTTTATTACTAACGACAACAGAAATAATTTTGCTGTGTATCAAAAATAGAGAATTCGGCAAACTGATAAGTTACCCATTCACTAACGGATTGAAAGGCACCATTATAAATCCATTGTACACCTACTTGCATGTTGCCCGTGTATTGCCAGTAGTCACCGATGCATCGGTGTTAACTATACAAAATTATAGCGCCGCTTAGCTTAAAAAGTTTATTGCGTTTGCATGCGGACTTGGTACTGGGAAGTTTTAAAATAAAAGTTGTTTGTATTTCTTTTTCAAATCAGAACCGGTACTCTGTATATGCTAAATTGTATATATGTATAATTTATGACTTTTTCGTTTAATAAAAGAATATATATGGGACTGTATAGTTTTGATTTGGTTCTGTATTTACATTTTTGTTTTGCTATGTGTGTGTTGGAGCAGCATTTTGGGGATTCGAACCAGGGACCCATGGGATAGCGCTCCTGAAATTCCTGCTATGTCGCTTATACTTATTGTGTAGCCAATTTAATCTACCCTGTTACATTCATAACCTTAGGGATATAAAAGATAACAGCACAGCGAGTAAAGCTAGAGCAGTGATAAAAGAGTGATAGTTTCCAAATGGCCACAGGCAACTGCTGAATTTCGGGGATGTTATACAGAAAAACATGGTGGACCGCCGTGAGTGGAAATGTTACGTTAAAACTGAATGTAATGTATGAACTTGATAATACTCAATAACAAAGTTAACAAAGTCACGTGAACACCTTCAGATCCCCATGCAATCCGAATATGTTAGCGCCACAGTGGTCGACAAGCGTATGCCATTTCGACATGAACCTTCTAGAATCAACCAACATGACAACAAGGGCATCCGATGATCGTCCATGGGAACATGATCAAGTTTGGGTCACTATACATGTCAACATGAACAAACGAGGTTCATCATTGTCAACACCATCATGTCAACCAGAAAATGTCAGGGTGTCAAAGAACAGAGGAACAGATCGAGTCGGGCCTACATCCGGGATGCTTTCCACGCATGCGCCCATTCCCATATAGAATGGAAGCCTCGCTTTGAAAGTGAAAGTATGACTTTGCTATTACACATATTACGCATGTCATTATTGCTATTAAGTACTTTATTATATGCGTCTATTAAGAATGTAAGGCCGAGATTGCAAAGCTAATTTCTATATGCCTATTAACAAGCGCTTCCTACAAAATCATATATGTAAATGTATTTGTACATGTATTTCTAAAATATTAAAGTAAGAAATTTGTTTACCACAATAGTGTTGGAAATTAATCCGATATTCCTACACCCTCAAAACTAATCTGTTTTCATTAGCTTGACAGAATACCTTGTTTTCAGAGTGATGCGTGACAGAACAGATTATGATATTGCTACAAGCTGTCATGTTAAATAATACAGACTTATCCCTTTATTACATCAGAATACATTTTTAGTGTTCGTTGCCCAGAGAATAGCATTATCTTGCAGCAGCATAAAGGATTCTAGCATCGCCCAGAAAGCAAAATATTATATTAAATTTTAAAAATTTGTGTTTGGAGTATGTTTCTTCATTAGAACACGACGTATTGTCGAGAGTACGGCTGGATGTTTTTCCACTATCATGAAAGATGCCACCTGATTTGGGCCTATCACTTGTGACAGTATGGTTTTGGCCTTATCTCAATACATAATTATACCTTAGACACGGACATTGTTCATTCCTCACGCACTGTTCGGCGGTAGGGCCTTGTTCACTGTAAACGGTCAGTGTTTGCTGAAGACAACTTGTCTTTTGCACTAAACATGACTGTGTAAGTCTGTATTTCATTCACAGGAAAGTTCGTCGACAACTTGCTGAAGGGCAATGGTTTATCCTTGACATGCGCCTCTCTTTCCTTTACCGATCGTATAAGTCAAACATTCTTACGTGAGGAGATTTATGTCTACACCCCCCCCCCCCCCCTGGGTTTACGCCCATTTTGTCACTTATACCTATACAATATCGAAGATGACTGCCATGAATATCATTTCAGGCGCACGACCATCTTGGGTATCGCAAATAGCAAAATACGGGTTTGAAAATAAACTGATAAAATAAGAACAAAGGGCATCAAAAACCATTCTATATTCAAAACTATTTCTCACATAAAGCAGACAATTTTATACATGTGCGTCGGTACCATTGTAGCAACATGTACAGTTTGCTATATGCATTTAACCCCCTTTCTATCGCTTACGTTTTACGTTAGATATCGAAAGTAGATGTACTTACTAATCTTCTCTTTCTTGTTTGCAGCCAGATGTCCTACGGTCTTGGCTTGTAAAAAAACTGGACGTCTTGGCAGCAGACAAACCAGGGAAAAACTGAAGGAAACGTGAGGGAAAACGTGCAGTAAAATGTCACGCTTCATCAAAATGCGGGAAATGTGCAGTAAAATGTCACGTTTCATCAAAATACGGGAAACGTGCAGTAAAATGATGCATTTAAGCTGTCCGAGTCACATTTCATCAAAATGCGGGCATGGAGGCTTTCGATCAGGCTTTCCGACTACGACTAGGCCTATGTTTGTATTGGATTTGGCATTTTCACTTTATACGCGTTGTCAAATGACACACCTCCATAATCGGTCATCTACCACATCCTGGTTCGTTGTCAACCGAAAAAGTTGTTAAGTACGACGTAAAACCTCAAGCATCCATGTGTATCTAAATACGGCATCATGGCCTGGTGGATGTTCTAGCCCATCATAGTTTGTTTATTTTTAACGCATTGCCTCTATTCAGCTGTCTCTAAAATCTGTCATACTCGCTACCAAAATTGCCATTTCTCAGTGACAGGTAACAATCCAAGCTCTATATATCCATATGTTGGACGTTCATTTCATTTCAAAGAAAACGCAATGAAAATACTTCTCTGATGTTAAACGTTAAACTCCATCAGCTTGTCTTCGACACCAGGAACTCATTGCCTCCAATGACGACATAACTATTCAAAACCAAGCGGCGTAGCACCAACCCGTGCGGTTCAAACAAATTCCACACAATGACAATGTACGAATGTCTTTGTGACGGGTCTACATTCTTTCCTTTACGGCAAAGTTTCCCTCACATGGTGCTCTCAAGCTAAACTGCCCTGAGATCATCAAGCTACAACAGATAAAATAAATCTCATTTATTAAAACTAGATCAAAGTTTAGGTAAATTCCCGGCAGACATACTTTTTTTTATTACTTATAACGTCACCTGAAGCAACAAACTCTTCGTATCGAAAACAAGCCTTTTCCAAGGAAAGAAGGAAAATTTTCCTTGCAATAATATGGGTGCACAACTTGTCAATGTGTACAGATTGTGGTGTTAAGTGCCACTCACTAAAGTCAATTTTGGTAGTGAGTATGAGTGACTTTGTAGAGAGCTGAATATAGGTGAAAAGTTAAGACAAACGGACTGTAGCTTAAAGCGTTGATGCTCTCACCATAGACGGCCAATCCCTGACTAATGGGGCCCCAGGTTCAAATCAAGCTCTAGCCGAGTTGACAGTCGCCTAACACCAGGATATTTTGTTAGGTAGAATCATTTGTGTCATGATAAAACAAAGCCTTTGACATATGTCACCAGATGTGTAAACCGTGATCAAGGAAAGCCTTTAACATATGTCACCAGACGTGTAAACCGTGATCAAAAAAGTCTTTGACACGTCACCAGATGTATAAACCGTGATCAAGGAAAGCCTTTGATATGTCTCCAGACGTGTAAACCGTGATCAAAGAAAGTCTTTGACACGTCACCAGATGTGTAAACCGTGATCAAGGGAAGCCTTTGACATGTCACCAGACGTGTAAACCGTGATCAAAGAAAGTCTTTGACGTCACCAGATGTGTAAACCGTGATCAAGGAAAGCCTTTGATATGTCTCCAGACGTGTAAACCGTGATCAAAGAAAGTCTTTGACACGTCACCAGATGTGTAAACCGTGATCAAGGGAAGCCTTTGACATGTTACCAGACGTGTAAACCGTGATTAAAGAAAGTCTTTGACGTCTCCAGACGTGTAAACCGTGATCAAGGAAAGCCTTTGACACATGTCACCAGACGTGTAAAAACCTTTGACACATGTCACCAGACGTGTAAACCGTGATCAAGGAAACCCTTTGACATGTCACCAGACGTATAAACAGTGATCAAGGAAAGCCTTTGACATATGTCACCAGACGTGTAAACCGTGATCAAGGAAAGCCTTTGACACGTCACCAGACGTGTAAAAACCTTTGACACATGTCACCAGACGTGTAAACCGTGATCAAGGAAAGCCTTTGACACGTCACCAGACGTGTAAACCGTGATCAAGGAAAGCCTTTGACACGTCACCAGACGTATAAACAGTGATCAAGGAAAGCCTTTGACATATGTCACCAGACGTGTAAACCGTGATCAAGGAAAGCCTTTGACACATGTCACCAGACGTATAAAAACCTTTGACACGTCACCAGACGTATAAACAGTGATCAAGGAAAGCCTTTGACATATGTCACCAGATTTGTGAGCCGTGATCAAGGAAAGCTTTTGACATACGTCAGGAGATGTGTAAACCGTGTTCTATTTTCATTCACCACGTAATGTGCACACGCAGTTTTCAAAACAAAGCGCATCCTGATACGTCAATCATAAAAAAACCTTACTTACCACTTTTTACAAAACTGACCAATGAATATAATCACAAACTAATTCCAGTACTTACTTCCGAAGATTATTGAAAACTATTTATTTTCCTCACCGTATGTACACATGGGACATTTTATTAATCTCCTTCCATTATCAGATTATGTATCTCAATCCACTAATGAACAGTAAGGAATATGAAGGCATTATGATCAAATAGTACTTCATTTGAGAAAGAAAAGTATCACACTACAGTGAGTTACTACATTTGAGAAAGAAAAGTATCACACTACAGTCAGTTACTACATTTGAGAAAGAAAAGTATCACCCTACAGTTACTACATTTGAGAAAGAAAAGTATCACACTACAGCCAGTTACTACATTTGAGAACGAAGAAGTATTACCCAAAAGTGAATTACTGCACTTGAGAAAGAAAAAGTATTATTCAAATGTGAAGTACTTCATTTGAGAAAGAAAAAGTATCATTCAACTCTCAACTGTGAATTACTTCATTTGAGAGAGAAAAAGTATTATTCAACTGTGAATTACTTCATTTGAGAAAGAAAAAGTATTATTCAACTGTCCACTGTGAATTACTTCATTTGAGAAAGAAAAAGTATTATTCAACTGTGAATTGCTTCATTTGAGAAAGAAAAACTATTACCCAACCGTGAACCGTTACTACACCTGGGAAAGAAATTTGTACCCAACAGTGAATTACTATATTTGAGAAAGAAACTTTATTATCCAAACTGTTATTTACTACATTTGAAAAGGATAGAGGTATTACGGAACTGTGAAAACGTTACTACATTTGAGAAAGAACAAGTATTACATAAGGGGAATTTGAGAAAGATGAAGTACCGGTATAACACAACTGGAAATCAATATATATGACCGTAAATGGATATTTGCAACTATACCATATATTTTAAACCCACATATTTTTGGGCATAAATGTTTTACTGATTGACTCATGGATTATGCGATCATGTCAATATTGGAGATAATTTATTTATACCATATGATTCAAGAACACGAGATTACCCAATATTTTTCATTGGATATGGTATAACATCTATGTGCAGGTATAATTCATAAATAGTTTAAGTTTTAAATTTAGGACTTCCAGTGTGTATCTTTCTCACGTATTTCTGTGCTATAACTTTTCATATCATACGATGCAGAAGTGTAGTCTATAGCTTTTGTCCCGCCTTTCCTAATAAATGTTATCAGTATTTAATATTTTCTGTTTTGTTTCCTTCACCATGGCGTCGTCTGATTTATTTGTTTGATTGTTGTTTTTACGCCGCACCCAAGATTATTTCACTTATACAGCGACGGAAAGCATTATGGCGGGAGGAAACTGGGCAGAGCCCGGAGAAAACGCACGACCATCCGCAGGTTGCTGGAAGACCTTCCCACTTATGGCCGGAAATGAAGCCGATATGAGCTTGACCTGAACCAACAGCGACCGCATTGCTGAAAGGCTCCTGGGTCGTTGCGCCTTAGTCGTGTGCTAACCCCCTCAGTCACGAAGGCTAGGCAACAACTGAATATGCACATTTTTGACATGCCTTTCCGTTTTTAGATATTTTTTTTAGATTTTGTTATTTGTATCCTTCATTCTTCACAACTATTAGCATTATTATTAAATATTTCAGTCCTGTATATGTAATTTGATGCAATCAGTGAGCCATACAGCCTAAGGAGCATTTGTACGTAGCTACCGAACAAATAACGTGGGTAATGTGAACTGGGGAATGGCGGGACGTGGGGTGGGGGTGGATTGTGACGCAATCCACATTATCAGGGTATGCCAATAGTTTACAAGTCATGTTTGTTTCAGCGCGTCGACACGTGGGCAAGTTTCTCAGTGACTTGCTGAAGGTCGTAGACAAACCATCGGTAGCTGGATTCGACCACGTGAAGATTTCGGACCGAATGAACACTTCGATATAAGATGAAGTACAGCATTATATACACATTTATTGACAACATTTATGCGTGATCATTAAAGCAAATATAAATTAGCCAGAAAGGAAAAGTGCCCGGAAGTACAAACCGTATGATTGGAGCATTTCCCACCGATAACAATGAGGACCCAGTGGTACATCCATAACCATTTCAGCGTCAGTTCATTTTGCTTTCCCCAAAAATGACAGCAGGGGTATCTACAAATTCCTAGTGATGTAAAAGCAATCACATTTAACAACTCTTCCCCGGCCCACCCTTGCCACTTAATACCGACTAAAGTTATCCATTGTAATTTGAAAAGACGAACGCTCACTGGGCATAATGGAACACATATACATCCCGTGGTCTTCCGTTCACAAAATTCACCTCGTGTCTTTCAAGACATTTACAAAATCCCCACATTATCATTTTATTTGAGGTCGTTAAAAGCTAACAAAATCACAACTAATCCACATGGAATCTGAGAAGGAAATTCTTTTCAGTTTGATTGATTGAATGACGAGTGTTTGATTCTGTATTCAACAGCATTTCATTTATATTACGGCCGTCGTCGACATGATTGATTGATTGATTGGTTGATTGATTGATTGGACAAGGATTTTTCACTCACATGATGTCAATCATAAGGTACAAAACTGGAGTTCTCGGAGTAAACAAACCTCCAGACTTTGAAGCCACAGCCAAAACAGCCACAGCTGGATTTGAACTCATGACCTTATTGGTCAGTGGCTTTATTCATATACGCCAGAGCGATGGTCCTCGTCATGATTGGAGACCACCACGGAGTATAACAGAACAACTTGCCCACACATACTGATTTTAACAATCTGTATGATATCAATTTGTACCTCATAATGAAGGAAAGCTTCATGTCAGACCACTTACGGCCATGTGAGCTACGAGCTCTAACTACCTATTGCTACTAAGGCCAGAAGAATTGATGATTTTAATTGATATATTTACTTGATGGGTGTTTTACCTCATACTCAAGAATGTGTAATTTACAGGACGACAACCAGCATTATGGTGGGGAGGAAACCCGGCAAAGCCTTGAGGAAACCTTCGACCATCCACAGGTTGTTGCCACACCTTCCCACCTACAACCCAACAGGAAGCCAGTATGAGCTGGACTTGAACTTATGACTATCTGCAGGTTGATGGCAGATCTTTCCACGTGAAAAACAGAAATGAAGCAGGTGAATCTTGAACATATCTTGTCCAAGCTGGTTAATGCTGGACAAATTTCACATTTCCTCAGTTCATGCAACGGTTACATCGCCTTTACAATACATACATTCAGCAAAAAGTGTATAATACATTTTTTTTAACAAATAATCAGCAAATACATGGAACAGAAAGAGTCTTTAAAAACTGTTTGGAATTTGTCATTGTGACCATAAATGAAAAGACAGAATGATGAAGAGCGTTTTTCTTTACTTAAACACTTGTCACTTCAGGTTGCCTTAATATTACCCTCTTTCTGATTTGCATATCCACTATTATTAAACATTTACTGTAATAAAGGTGCCATTTCTTATGGACCTTGAGCTTAGAAACAGGCTCTTCATTCCTCTTAATATTTGAATATCAATGACGTTTGAGACTCACAATTTTGAGTTTGAGAGTTAAAATGTGATAAAAAAATAAGAATGTTATGTAACAGTGTTTTTTAAATTCAGATAATACCCTAAATCCTTCACAAATTCAATCACTGAAATATAACTTCAGATGAAATTTGAAAATATAATTCATAAGATTTTGAAGGTCTGAGGAAACATGAATTATGACTGGCACAGAAAATATAAAATACCTCAGATAACATTTCTCTACACTGAAAAAGGCATTCTTATGGATATATAACTTCTTGCTTTATACTTCTTGGTTTGTATATCCATAAGAATGCCTTGTTCGGTGTACTTTCATCCCAACTTCTAAATACCACTCAAACAACATTTCTGTAACAGGCCAATACATGCAATAAGCCTGTGGCTATATATTTTTAGGATTTAGGGGTAACCACATAAATAAAATTAAGAAAAAAAAACAACAATCTTTCTGTTATAAAAACTTATGCAATGTTTGCGGTATGCCATGGAACTTTTTTCATTTGAAATAAATATCAATGAGTTTAAAGTTAATGTATTTATTTTGATTATAATCCTTTCATCTGAGACATTAATTCCTCCAAACTTTGATCTGAGGTATCCACTGTTCCAGAGTCATCCTGAAATCAAAAGAAATTGTTTCAATCATAACAAGCATTCTGGACACAATACCATAATATTCAATAAAAAAATAAAATATTGCTACAGCTATGATGTGATTCTAAGAATTATATCTTTCAAAAAAGTTTGTATACAATGTATTTATTTTATATTTATTTATTAGATAGGTGTGGTGTTTTATTTTGTATATTTGAGGGATTTTTGGTGGGTCTGCATTTTGGATTGTCCCAGTCTAGACCACTGGTTTTGGTCAAGAAGGTCCCGGGTTCAAAACAAGCTCAAACACGAGTCAGGTCAATAAATACAACATTTGTTTTTCATTTAATACAATAATAATAATAAAAATTTTAACACCTTACCTTCTTTGAGGCATAAACAATTTCAAGAACATTTTTATTTACAAAATTTCAATAAAAATTGTTGAAGCTTTGATCAAATTTAGTGAAACAAAAAATAATAAAAGATAACACTATAAAATTGTTCTACTGGACAAAGTATATTATTTACTGACGTTGCTGCGACAACCTATCGCCTTCAACAAAGTAACGTGTTAAACAAAAAGAATTCCTACTTATACAAAAACAAGGTGAACAAACCAGAATGTACAAGTTTCATGGAGAACACAGTTCACGTTCCCAGCTGAAGTATACAATGGATCTATACAAATTTAAAAAATGAGACAACTGGACCTGGTATATAGTGACAGAATTTGAATATAATACAGTTTTACACGGGTGAACAAATTTTACCATATTGAGGTACATTTACATGAGCTAATTAACATTTTTTCAATACTGTGTCCCAGGTGTGTGATAAGTCAAACCTGAGTCCTCCATTGCGGTTTAGGGTGAGATTTTTAACCGTTACGAAAATGGCTTCCTTAACTTCTCTCTCAAACCAATGGGGTTTGTTAGATAAAATATTGACGTTATCCCCATTAAAACTGTGGCCTGAATTACATATATGCTGGAACACAGCAGAATCATAGCCACTAGATGCCGGTTTTTGATGTTGTTTAACACGGTTACTTAGTGGCCGCTGTGTTTCACCAATATATGAATCCCTGCATGAATTTTCACCACATTTTATTTCATACACCACACCACTTATCTTGTCTTTGGTTATAGTACTAGTAGTACTTGTTGTTTGTATGTCGGTGGTTTTCAGGGCATTGTGAATAGCCCAGCTTTGATATCCACGGGCTTTCAGTGCTTTTTGTATGTGGGTGTTCTCAACCTGTAAAGCAGTGTCACTGCTTATTACTGTTTTATCCCTTTTAAAGAGTGTTTTAACTACACCTAGTTTTTGATTAAGCGGGTGGTGTGACAGAAAGTCAAAATAAAGGTCTGTATGCGTAGGCTTTCGGTAACCAGTAACCTCAAGTGTCCGCTCCTCATTAACCGAAACCAAGGTGTCCAAAAAGGAAATTTGATAATTTGTCATTATCTCCATAGTAAACTGTATATTGCTATCAATGCTGTTTAAATGATTGAAAAAAGCTTTGACTTTTAACCAAGTGTCGTCGACGTATCAAAACCAATGTGACGGTGGTGTTCCAGTGAATGTAGATAGCGCTTTTTGCTCAAAAGATTCCATGAATATGTTGGCTACAATTGGCGACACAGGCGATCCCATGGCACATCCATGCGTTTGCTTGTGTAGTTTACCATTATTGGAAAAATACTTCATGTTTAGACATAATTCAAGCAACTGACAAATTTGTGTAGGTGAGAGTTTCGTGCGTGTAGACAAAGTGACATCATTATGTAGTGCACCAGAAACAGCATCTACGGCATTAGCAACAGGAATACTAGTAAAAAGGTTAACGACATCAAATGATACTAATGTGTCACCTTCATCTAATTTGATATTATATATCTTACAAACAAAATCTTGAGAGCTTTTTGACATGATGTTGAATATTTCCAACCAGCGGTTGGGTTACACAAGCAAGATGTTTAACAAGCTGATAGGTAACCGATCCTATAGATGACACAATGGGTCTATCAGGTATATTCAACTATTCAAATTTTTGGAAGACCTTTGATGGATGGAGGATTCTCAGAGGATGGATATAACCTTTGCTTTAACCTAAAGTCAATACAATCAGGTTTTAATAACTCATTCAATTTTTCAATAATAGTTCTTTTAGAACGTTTTGTGGGATCAGTCTTGAGCAGTTCATATGTACTCTGATCACACTACAGAGTCAACATTTTCTGATGACATTTCTCTCTGTCCATAACGACAGTACGCCCACCTTTGTCGGCAGGTAGAATTCTTTTTGTTCAACACCTTACTCTGCTCAAGGCGATAGGCTGTCGCCACAACGTCAGTAAATAATATACATTGTCAAGTCGAAGAGTTTTATAGTGTTATCTTTTATAGTATACTAACGTGGATGTCTGAAAATCTACATTCCTATAATTAAAAAATAAGATGACAATTAAAGGTCCCTGTCTTGAAAAGAAAAGGCAATCAGAACTGAGTGTTCTTGGATATGAACTCTCGAACGAACTTACCTTTTCACTGTCTGCAGGTTTGGTATATGCTACCCGAACACCTTCCGTCAACTCCGGCTTGTCACCTTCCGCAGCTTTCAATTCTTCCTCTGTTGTTTCAGAGACCAGTTGAATTTCTGCAGCACAAAAAAACATAAAAAATTAGGGACGAGAAAAGTGGATTGCTATTCTGTAATTCTGACACATGTCAGTATGTTATACATGGAGCTGAACACGACTCGCTGATGACAATATGCAATAAATTACAGTAGAAAGACATAGGCTGTAGTAGAAAGGAAACTAGCAGAAAGTATACTGATGGCTTGCCACTGACAACCTTAAATGACTAATCTGTAAGTTACTCAATTTACCAGTTTCTCACAGCTCTACTGAGTTCAGAAAGTGGGTAAGATGATATCCTTGCGAGAAGTTTCAGCCCCAAAAATAATATTTTATGACGCTAAATTTGAGGTTGGGGGGGGGGGGGGCAGGTGTGTGGAGGGGTTATGCGTGGCTCAGTTCGTTAGCTCGCAAGCTCAGCACAATGACCCAGGAGTCTCTCACCAATGTGGTCGCTGTGAGGTTCAAGTCCAGCTCATGCTGGCTTCTCCAGCTGTAAGTGGGAAGGTCTGCAGCAACCTGCAGATGGTCCGTGGGTTTCGGTTTCCACTCATCATAATGCTGGCTGCCGTCGTATAAGTGAAATATTCTTGAGTACGGCATAAAACACCAATCAAACAAATAAATGACGCTTATTGTATTTTTTGGTCAAAATCTAAACAGATTAAAGGTAAAAACTGTATACTGGTTGTTGACAAGCCTATACCACCAGAAATTCTTCAATTAATAAGTAACATAGAACAAATTACCCCATGGATTTTCATCGTGGACTATTTCTTCAACAATTTCTTCTTTCTTCTCTTCTTTGGGTTTAGCAGCTTCTCGTTTCTGTAAAAAAAAATATTCCTTTTTCTCTTATTTATTGTTGTTTTCTCCCCTAAAAAACTCATAAAATACAACCCTGTAGATTGCTTGACATATTATTCATTGTATCTGGGTTTTTCCACTAAATTTAAATCCCAGTGTTGTTGTAATTAAAGTCCTACTTCTGTGATGTGTCACAGTAGACACCAGACATGACACCTGTATCAAAATTTTACACCGACAATGACACTAAATGTGACACCCCATCCACCTCCAATAAACATATACAGTATTAGCAAGGCATTATACACTGATAATCCAACATGGTTAGCACCAAACACAAACAATTTTTCGTTAATTATGATTGATTGTTGGCTCCCATGTAATAACTGCTTCAAATAATATAATTTTTATAAAATTTAGATTTATTTTCATGCACTTTAGATTAACTTTGACAATTAGGATTTAGATGGCCCTTGAATAAGTTTTTTGCATACTTGGCACCGGACATAAATTCTTAGAGAACTTTGACCTGGATGGTAACAAAAATATGGTGCCAATCTCAACTTGCAGTAATACACCGTTAATGCATGATGATGATTATCATCATCAACACCATCATTAGTATGAACACCATTATCATCACCACTGACACCCTTGTCATCATTTACATAATTAACACCCTCATCATCATCATTAACATCATCATCAAACCATCAACAAAAAAGTCATCAACATCAGCAGCAGTTCAACATCCTTGTCTTCAACATCAACATCCTTGTTATCAACATCAGAAGCAATATCATCAACAACCTTGTCATCAACATCAGCATCATCAACACCTTGTCATCAACATCATCAACAACCATGCCATCAACATCATCAGAAGCAGCATCATCAACAACCCTTGTCATCATTAACATAATTAACACCCTCATCATCATCAGCACGTCAACAAAAAAGTCATCAACATCAGCAACATCATCAACAGCCTGTCATCAACATCATCATCAGCATCAGCCTTGTCATCAACATCATCAGAGGCAGTATCATCAACAGCCTTGTCATCAACATCATTACAAGAAGCATCATCAACAGCCTTGTCATCAACATCATCACCAACAGCCTTGTCATCAACATCATCACCAACAGCCTTGTCATCAACATCATCAGAAGCAGCGTCATCAGCAGCCTTGTCATCAACATCATCAGAAGCAGTGTCCATCAGCAGCCTTGTCATCAATATCATCAGAGGCAGTATCATCAACAACCTTGTCATCAACATCATCATCAACAACCTTGTCATCAACATCATCAGAAGCACCATCATCAACAACCTTGTCATCAACACCATCACAAACACTTAATCATCATAGTCAACATCATCATCTACATCATCACAAACGTCAACATAACCTGACAACAAAGATTAACATTTTCACCTGAAATTCGGTCTGCTGTTTTTTGACAGTATCGGTCATCACACTGAGGTTTGGTTTCATGGCCATTTTGGGGAAGAAATCTTGTAGCGCATTGTAACCTAAATAGAACGATACGTCTCCAAACTGAAGCAGATATCTGAAAGTCACACAAACAACAGCACTGATAAGCTTTGTTTTTTTTAAATTTTGATAAATGTGCTGTGACCAAAAAAATGTGAAAAATGGCAGCATTCTGTTGTAAAAATTAAGTTGCTGGTAAAGACATGCTGCAGAAAAACCATTCTGCTGAGCTGTAACCATTTGATGAACCATGTTTGGCATCTCACAGAAAATTGTGTTTGATATGTTCGGCAAAAAATGCTTTGTTTGAACTTAGCTTCCACTCAAATTTCTGAACAAAACAAAACCCACATGCAGAGCAACCTTGACCTACTTTAGGGTATTCTGCACAAGAAATCCTGCCACAACGGCCATTGTTGTAGGGAGACTCGCCGCGCACACGCCTTCTCGCTTTAATGTCTTCTCATCAGTTTTTGTTGCCACAACCAAAGGAGGGGCACACTGTATATGAAAAAAAAAGTCAATAACTAATGGCAAATAACTAATTTATATTATTTTAGACCAATGGTAAAGCAGCTCCAGTTTTTAATGTCCTGTTCCATAGCTCAACTGTTTCCCTGTTCAAGTTTTTGGGCCGAAGCCATTTGATTTTCTTAGAGTCAGTTATAGAGAGTTCGCTTCCACAGCCTGACACAATGATTGCTCCCATTTAATTTTTACACATTTGATAGTGTTAAGCACATTGTGACATGTTTTTCTTTGTGATTTGAAGGTAGAATTTTTTTGTGTAAGCATAGTCCTAAAACTGTTTAAATAGTTACCTAAAATGCAAAGGATACCTTCCACAACAATGTTTCACACACTGTAATATCTTAACCTCTGTTGTAACATTGTTACACTTTCATATGTTCGTACATTTTACCCCTGTTACATTACTGCATTACGGGACTTGAACTGTATATCACCATATATCTCATCCTCACTTTGTTAAGGTTTGTTACCAATGAGAGCATTATTCAATACTTTGTTACACATTGTTTATACCAAACGTGAGAATATCCAATATTTTGAGCAAAACCAGATGTTTTTTCAGGAATAATGAATTGCACGTGGCTGGAGGCCAGAGGCCACATGCTCAACTGTTACTTTGTTCCAAAATCAGAACATGAAATTGTTCCATGCTTCAGGAATTATGAATTATGAACAAGACACAGCATTCTCACATTTACATGTACACTGTTACGTTTTGCTACAAATGTGAACATAAACATAACACTGTATGACCAGATACATCACTCTCTTAAGTCTTTGTTACACTGTTCTACTTTGCTACAAATGAGAACATGACATCACTCCATACTTAGCCAGGAATAACAAGGCATTTCTCCAGGAAGAAACAATTGCAGTGTGATGAGATACAGCATTCCCAATGTTACTTTGTTACTCTGTTTATGACCAGATACATCACTCTCTTAGTCTTTGTTACATTGTTCCACTTTGCTACAAATGAGAACATGACAGATTTGTTACTTTGCTACACTTTGTTACCAATCAGAAAATATCTTCCCACACTTACAGGAAAAGAAGAAATTTTTCCAGGAATGATAAAGTCTTTTATGACCAATTACAGCATTCTAACTTTTACACTTTGTTACCAATGACAAGAATGTTTGTTACTTCGTTCCACTTGGATACAAATGAGAATATACTATAATCCCACACTTACAGCAAAACAAGACGTTTCTCCAGGAATGATAAACTGTATATGACCAGAGACTGCATTTTCACTGACCCCAGACTCCATCCAGTTCTGGCCAATTTCATTACACGCCTAAAAAAAGAAAAAAAAAAAAAAGAAAAAAGGGTGGTACGATGATTCACTGATTGTTAAATAGCTCAGCGGGGCCCTATTTTACACAGGCTTGAAATCAGATCCTGGTTTTAGTGGATCTACTTGAGCTTGCCATAAGCGGCAACTACTAAGTCTTAGACACGTTCTACTTTTATGTGTTTTGAATCATCTAGTTGCATCCAGATTAGCAAACGGGCATAAAAATTGTGCTTTGATGCATTTCACATTCTAAGCCTTGAGAAAAAATAATTAATGCAATTGTTGAAACAGCAAGCCATTTTGATCTGATGACTGTGAAGTAACAGGTTTATTTTATCTGATTTGTGAAGTAGACAAAGAGACAGGAAGTTGAGGGCAAAATATTAAATTCAATGAGGAAGAATACAGTAACAAATAAACTATCAAAAAAGTGCCACAAAAAAAAAAAAAAAGGATACGACATTACCGTATTTATGGCCATCCTGGCTTCAAAGTTATCCACACAGCTCAACACCAAATCTACAGGGCCTTTACCAGACAAGTTACCTTCCCTACAAGTAAAATACAGGTAAAAATAACATCAAAAACATACCTGTATCTTTTGTTGAGACACATCAAGAAAAATCAATGTAAGCCACATGGACATAAGCCATACATGTAAGCAACATAGACATAAACCATACATGTAAGCGACATGGACATAAACCATACATGTAAGCCACATGGACATAAACCATACATGTAAGCCACATGGACATAAACCATACATGTAAGCGACATGGACATAAACCATACACGTAAGCCACATGGACATAAACCAGACACGTAGGCAACATGGACATAAACCATACATGTAAGCGACATGGACATAAACCATACACGTAAGCCACATTGACATAAACCATACATGTAAGCAATATGGACATAAACCATACACGTAAGCCACATGGACATAAACCAGACACGTAGGCAACATGGACATAAACCAGACACGTAAGCAACATGGACATAAACCATATATGTAAGCGACATAGACATAAACCATACATGCAAGCAATGTGGGCATTAACCATACATGCAAGCAATGTGGACATAAACCATACATGTAAGTCACATGGACATAAACCATACATGTATGCGACAGGGAGATAAACCATACATGTAAGCAACATGGACATAAACCATACATGTAAGCGACATGGACATAAACCATACATGCAAGCAATGTGGACATAAACCATACATGTAAGCCACACGGACATAAACCATGCATGTAAGCCACATGGACATAAACCATACATGTAAGTCACACGGACATAAACCAGACACGTAGGCAACATGGACATAAACCAGACACGTAAGCAACATGGACATAAACCATATATGTAAGCGACATAGACATAAACCATACATGCAAGCAATGTGGGCATAAACCATACATGCAAGCAATGTGGACATAAACCATACATGTAAGCCACATGGACATAAACCATACATGTATGCGACAGGGAGATAAACCATACATGTAAGCAACATGGACATAAACCATACATGTAAGCCACATGGACATAAACCATACATGCAAGCAATGTGGACATAAACCATACATGTAAGCCACATGGACATAAACCATACATGTATGCGACATGGACATAAACCATACATGTAAGCAACATGGACATAAACCATACATGTAAGCGACATGGACATAAACCATACATGCAAGCAATGTGGACATAAACCATACATGTAAGCCACACGGACATAAACCATACATGTAAGCCACACGGACATAAACCATACATGTAAGCGACACGGACATAAACCATACATGTAAGCGACATGGACATAAACCATACATGTAAGCGAAACGGACATAAACCATACATGTAAGCCACACGGACATAAACCATACATGTAAGCGACACGGACATAAACCATATATGTAAGCCACACGGACATAAACCATACATGTAAGCCACATGGACATAACCCATACATGTAAGCCACATGGACATAAACCATACATGTAAGCAACATGGACATAAACCATACATGTATGCGACACGGACATAAACCATACATGTAAGCGACACGGACATAAACCATACATGTAAGCGACATGGACATAAACCATACACGTAAGCGACATGGACATAAACCATACATGTAAGCGACACGGACATAAACCATATATGTAAGCCACACGGACATAAACCATACATGTAAGCCACATGGACATAACCCATACATGTAAGCCACATGGACATAAACCATACATGTAAGCAACATGGACATAAACCATACATGTATGCGACACGGACATAAACCATACATGTAAGCGACACGGACATAAACCATACATGTAAGCGACATGGACATAAACCATACATGTAAGCGACACGGACATAAACCATACATGTAAGCGACACGGACATAAACCATACAAGCAAGCAATGTGGACATAAACCATACATGTAAGCCACATGGACATAAACCATACATGTAAGCCACATGGACATAAACCATACAAGCAAGCAATGTGGACATAAACCATACATGTAAGCGACATGGACATAAACCATACATGTAAGCGACACGGACATAAACCATACATGTAAGCGACACGGACATAAACCATACAAGCAAGCAATGTGGACATAAACCATGCATGTAAGCCACATGGATATAAACCATACATGTAAGCCACATGGACATAAACCATACATGTAAGTCACATGGACATAAACCATACATGTAAGCCACATGGACATAAACCATACATGTAAGCAACACGGACATAAACCATACAAGCAAGCAATGTGGACATAAACCATGCATGTAAGCCACATGGATATAAACCATACATGTAAGCCACATGGACATAAACCATACATGTAAGCCACACGGACATAAACCATACATGTAAGCCACATGGACATAAACCATACATGTAAGCCACATGGACATAAACCATACATGTAAGCGACACGGACATAAACCATACATGTAAGCGACACGGACATAAACCATACAAGCAAGCAATGTGGACATAAACCATGCATGTAAGCCACATGGATATAAACCATACATGTAAGCCACATGGACATAAACCATGCGTGTAAGCCACATGGACATAAACCATGCATGTAAGCCACATGCACATAAACCATACATGTAAGCCACACGGACATAAACCATACATGCAAGCAATGTGGGCATAAACCATACATGTAAGCCACACGGACATAACCCATACATGTAAGCGACATGGACATAAACCATACATGTAAGCGACACGGACATAAACCATACATGTAAGCGACACGGACATAAACCATACATGTAAGCGACATGGACATAAACCATACATGTAAGCGACACGGACATAAACCATACATGTAAGCGACACGGACATAAACCATACAAGCAAGCAATGTGGACATAAACCATGCATGTAAGCCACATGGATATAAACCATACATGTAAGCCACATGGACATAAACCATGTGTGTAAGCCACATGGACATAAACCATGCATGTAAGCCACATGGACATAAACCATACATGTAAGCGACATGGACATAAACCATACATGTAAGCCACACGGACATAAACCATACATGCAAGCAATGTGGGCATAAACCATACATGTAAGCCACACGGACATAACCCATACATGTAAGCCACATGGACATAAACCATACATGTAAGCGACACGGACATAAACCATACATGTAAGCGACACGGACATAAACCATACATGTAAGCGACACGGACATAAACCATACAAGCAAGCAATGTGGACATAAACCATGCGTGTAAGCCACACGGACATAAACCATACATGTAAGCCACATGGACATAAACCATACATGTAAGCCACATGGACATAAACCATGCGTGTAAGCCACATGGACATAAACCATACATGTAAGCCACATTGACATAAACCATACATGTAAGCAAAATGGACATAAACCATACATGTAAGCCACACGGACATAAACCAGACACGTAGGCAACATGGACATAAACCATACATGTAAGCCACACGGACATAAACCATACATGTAAGCCACATTGACATAAACCATACATGTAAGCGACATGGACATAAACCATACATGTAAGCGACATGGACATAAACCATACATGTAAGCGACATGGACATAAACCATACATGTAAGCAACGTGGACATAAACCATACATGTAAGCAATGTGGACATAAACCACACATGTATGCGACACCGACATAAATGATACATGTAAGCCACATGGACATAAACCATACATGTAAGCCACATGGACATAAACCATACATGTAAGCCACATGGACATAAACCATGCGTGTAAGCCACATGGACATAAACCATACATGTAAGCCACATTGACATAAACCATACATGTAAGCGACATGGACATAAACCATACATGTAAGTCACATGGACATAAACCATACATGTAAACAACACGGACATAAACCATACATGTAAGCGACACAGACATAAACCATACATGTAAGCGACATGGACATAAACCAGACACGTAAGCCACATGGACATAAACCATACATGTAAGCCACACGGACATAAACCAGACACGTAAGCCACATGGACATAAACCATACATGTAAGCCACACGGACATAAACCATACATGTAAGCCACATTGACATAAACCATACATGTAAGCGACATGGACATAAACCATACATGTAAGCAACATGGACATAAACCATACATGTAAGTCACATGGACATAAACCATACATGTAAACAACACGGACATAAACCATACATGTAAGCGACACAGACATAAACCATACATGTAAGCGACATGGACATAAACCATACATGTAAGCAACACGGACATAAACCATACATGTAAGCAACACGGACATAAACCATGCATGTAAGCCACATGGACATAAACCATACATGTAAGCAATACGGACATAAACCATACATGTAAGCAACGTGGACATAAACCATACATGTAAGCAACGTGGACACAAACCATACATGTAAGCGACATGGACCTAAACCATACATGTAAGCCACATGGACATAAACCATACATGTAAGCGACATGGACATAAACCATACATGTAAGCAACATGGACATAGACCATACACGTTAGCCACATGGACATAAACCATACATGTAAGCAATACGGACATAAACCATACATGTAAGCAATGTGGACATAAACCATACATGTAAGCAACGTGGACACAAACCATACATGTAAGCGACAGGGAGATAAACCATACATGTAAGCCACATGGACATAAACCATACATGTAAGCCACATGGACATAAACCATACATGTAAGCGACATGGACATAAACCATACATGTAAGCAACGTGGACATAAACCATACATGTAAGCAATGTGGACATAAACCACACATGTATGCGACACCGACATAAATGATACATGTAAGCCACATGGACATAAACCATACATGTAAGCCACATGGACATAAACCATACATGTAAGCCACATGGACATAAACCATACATATAAGCCACATGGACATAAACCATGCATGTAAGCCACATGGACATAAACCATGCGTGTAAGCCACATGGACATAAACCATACATGTAAGCCACATGGACATAAACCATACATGCAAGAGTTTGAAATTATCAATACCCTAATTTCTCAATGTTTTAGCATATAAAGGAACAAATTCAGTGCTATTTATGCATGTTATTAATTTAATTTTGGAGACAAAACTACATTACATGGATTGGTCAATTTTAGGGCTTTCCAAAAAGTATGCTATTATCAGTCTACACAGACAAATGCCCTCAGAATTTGCTTGAATACACACTTTACAAACATGCTAAAAGGTTGAAGAATTACAGTATATATCATGCAGTATATTACAGTATGTATCATGCAGTATATTACAGTATATATCATGCAGCATATTACAGTATATATTACACAGTATATTACAGTATATCACAGTATATATCACGTCTATGAGGTGATTATCGCTATGATCTGGACTCTGAGGTCATTAATTTTATTCTGAGCTCCTAAAACAAGGGTGAATGATTAAACAGTTTGATTCCTGTCTCTCTCCAGTTCAGAATCAAAACTATTGAGAGAGGGCATACGCTTTGGAAACTTCAACATTCAACCCACGGATAATAAACTAAAATTCTTACATGATATGTATATATATTGTTTTAAAACACTTACTTCAATCTTTCCATGAAGTGACTAAAATTATCCATAGTAGTGATGTTGTAATTGTGAACTTCGAATTCAACGTCTGGGTTGATTTCTCTGTCAGGTTATAAAAACATTGCATCAAAATTATTTATTTATTGTTTTACGCCTTGGAATTTTTCACTTATCAGTTTTACTGGTGTACAGGAGACCGAAGCACTGACCTTTGGCAGGTACTGACAAACTTTCCCACATGTGACGTACAGATGTGCGCACAATATTGGTGGAAGACAAGTGGTCTTCAATCAAAGCTAAAGTGTAAATAGCCAAGCAAGAGTCAACCTCTTTATTGTGAACAAGGCCTCATAAGCAGTGAGAAAATTGCAACAAAAATATAAAAATAAACAGGTCACACAGACTTTGGCACATTGCCTATTTTTGATTCTTAATCATTGTTGGATATTTTTTCTCCTTTATTTTAAGCACTCTTTCCTCATTACACAAAATTCAACTCCATTTCATACAATAACTACAGAGGTGAGAATATTAAAAAGACTCATGACTTGCCGAAAATACAATAGAGGTTACACATTGCATTTTACACTTTCTTTCAAACACTCCATGGAATATATTCTCATCACCTCCATATGTTCAAGTGTTGGCAAACACAGCTTCAAACCCCATTACACTGTATATCTATTAACAACTTAGCAATTTTAATTCTACTACCATAAAATACCAAAACAATCGAGCTATGTACCAAAGAACTTTTAAAAGTGAAAATCTCCACGGTTAGTGCGCCAGAGTGATGCAATGACCCCGGAACCTCTCATTAATACTGTCACACTGAGATCAAGTCCAGCTCATGCTGGCTTCATCTCTGGCTGTACATGGGAAGGCCTTGCAGATACCTGCAGATGGTCATGGCTTTTCCCCGGACTCTGACCGGTCTCCTCCCATTATAATGCTGGCTGCCATTGTATAAGTGAAATACCAATCAAATAAATGAATAAACTCAAGTGAAAAACAAAATACTTGTACAAATCATGGAACCGAAAAACATCAAGAACTATTAGGGGCAATATCTAAATAACATTTGTTTATTAAACTTGCTGATACTAATTTGAAACAACAGTCTAGAGCAGGAGTTGTCTTCCCTTACCTTAGTGTCCTCTCGGCAGCTTCGACTTTGCTCAGGCCAGCCTGATGTGGTTGATAGAAGAGACGGTTCATGTTTGCTAATTCCACTTTGTCATAGTCAAACAGGAGAAGCTGGCGAAAAAGAGAAATCCACCAATGAAAAATTAATTTTAATTTTGCCCGGATTAAGGCTACATGTGCTTCAATAATTACTAAATTTCACCTAAACTTTAGTATGTTTCAAGTGACACATTTCTAACTCATTCTGATTGATTCATCCACTTTTAAGAGTTTGTTACGACATTTGCTTACTTTCTTATCAGAAAAATTCCATTGTTGGCACCAAAAGTATCATTTTGAGGCCTTTATGTGCCTTTGAAAGTGCATTTTTAGGTCCTAAACTTTAGGTGAAGTACGGTAAGTAGATTTTACTAAAGCCTCAATGCTATGCAAATGAGGGATAACAACTGATTAGAATGCAGTTGTCTTGTCTCCGCTAGATGTAGTTTGACCAATCATAAGGCATTTTTCACAATGAATATTACACAACTGGTCGGCCAAGGAATGAAACACCCTTATTTAAACATAGTGCCCAACTGACAGTGCATTTGTTTTGTTCTAAATAATAATACATGTAATAGGTTACTGTCAGTACATAATGGTTCTATTTGAGAAATCACAAAATTGAATGCTATCCAAACAAAGTTCAAATTAATCCCCTATAGGTACAGTACAAACATAACAAATATTTCAGACCGCTAAGAAGTACAGTTTTTAAACCTGACAGATTAAATGCAAAAAGTTGTCTTTTCTTGTACCTGTAGGGGGCTATTTTGCATGATATATGTCACTTCTGTTAAACTGAACAGCATGAACTACATCTGAAATCACATTCTCACCTTATATTCAGTTTTTAAAATAGAAGAGTGATTAAGTCAAAGTTGAAAGATTTTATAGTACACAAGAAAGCAGCACTTAGATTTGAACATCCAACACCAAAAATACAGGCAATATACACAACTGTAAATTCAAGAAATTGTTTTGTCCCACCATAACAGACTTGCCCATCTAGAATTACATTACCTTTCCTATTCCACATCTGGTGAGCATCTCTGCGGTAACGCTCCCAACTCCGCCCACTCCAACAACAGCCACAGTGAAATCTCTGATCCTCTGCAATGGGAAACAGGATTGCTTAGTAGAAAAAAAATGGCTAAACAATGGTTCTTTTTGCCACAGATCATGTAATTGTTAAATGTTATATCTCTTTGAGGCCAAACATGCTATTAATGTTTACGCCCTCAATCCCTCCCCCTCCCTCCAAAGAGTCACAAGATAATATAAAAACACCACATTCTATGTGAATCACAATTTAAAGCGATTCATTTACTAAAAAAAAACATTTAAGAAATCAAGTCTACAGCTTATTTTCATTTCCTACCTCGTAATTGTCAACAATTCCCATCCTCTTCAGGGCCATCAGCCGGCTAAATGTGGAACAAATTATCAAAAAGGTAATTCACTGAATGAATATATGAAGATGAAAAGGAAAGGTCATGTGGTGAGGCTCAATCAAACAAGCTGAAATACATCTAAAAAATTACTAATTAGCTTGCCAGTATAAGGGATATCGCACAATAGTCTAGCTATTTCAAAGTTCTTATAT
Organism: Liolophura sinensis; assembly: GCF_032854445.1. Classification (NCBI taxonomy): domain Eukaryota; kingdom Metazoa; phylum Mollusca; class Polyplacophora; order Chitonida; family Chitonidae; genus Liolophura; species Liolophura sinensis. The sequence continues at coordinate 4,452,868 of NC_088298.1, read as the reverse complement.
CCATAAAACATTTGGCATAACTCATTAAAAAAAATTCTAAAAAATTTCCAACTCCTTCCCACTCAGGAACTCAGTGTTAAGATCAACATCAGAAATTTAAAATAACATGTAGTCTATCTGGATGGATTTAATCCCATGTATGTGTAAAATTTTCCCCACCGATGCTAATTCAGCGAGCTAAATGATCTCCCTCCTTATTTAACTCTCCGACATTTATCTTGCCTGTCTCGAATGAATGTAAAAAATGGAGGCAGTACAATTAACGTTGTTGAATTGGGCCTACCCCAATGGATGTATTAGAAAAAAGACAATATATCAAGAAAAAAGTAAAAGAACTGATGATTATCATAATGAAAGTAAATACCACCAGTTCACATGAACATCAAATGCTCAGTATAAACATTGTTTATGCCCGGTCACAGTCTGTCAAATACCTGTAAGGATTTGAATCCACAACTTCCGAACTCATTTCGGTGATTTTTTGACGGACAGTGGTCGAGCCGGCCTCGGCATTTTTCTGCTTTTCTCGTTTTAGTTCCTCCTCAAGCGCTTTCACGCGTTTCTTGAGCTTTTCTACTGAAGCCATTCTACATTAACTATCAATAAACAACTTTTGAAAACGCTAAGAGCGTCTGATCCACTTATTCACGTCTTTCTAGCAAAACAGCTGTCAGATTTCCGTGGTTTTGCTGTCCACGTGTTGATTACTTCCTGAAAACAGTCTCTTTGCGCCTCTCTAAACAGAAGACTTACATCAAGGCCAGTAACTCACACGGTGGTTACAAATACCTCCACGTGGGTTTCTTTATGTGGGCGGTCATATCATTATTATAGATTCGTTGCATACGACATTTGCCTAAAGTAAGAAATATAAATAAATCATTCAATGATCCTGGGATCTGATGCAAGAATGTGGCAGACAATAACTAAATCACCACAACATGGTTGCTGGTTAATTACTGTAGAATTTTTTTGGTTACCATGGAGCTAAGAACATTGTAGGCTGCTGGTATTTACATGTGCCTACCAATTAACAGTACAAAAAATTCATGTGATTATCAACCCATGCAATACAGCAGGCAAAGCAATGGATTATCAGGATACCAATTAAACTCCAAGAAACGACAGACAGTGCGTTTCTATTCCTTATTTCGGTTCATTAAACGGTTTTCAGAGAAGATTCTCTGATGAAGGTTCAATAAATGAACCAAAATATATACAGAAAACAGCATGCAGTGTTTGTCATTTCTTAGAAATTACCGGAAGTTACTATAGTGATATACGATAAACACAACACACACCCTTTATATATATATATATAATATATATATATATATATATATATATATATATATATATATATATATAATTTATATATATATTGAATTATGGCAAGTTAAGCAGTAATTTATGTCAAAAGCAACTAACGTCAAAAGTGGGGGCAGTCTGTCGATCAGGCTCATTATCAGCAAGTATTATTTCTTAATACTGTGTAAATAGCGTAATAATTCCACGTGACATTTAATAATATAATAATTAGCATAGCTAGAGGAACATCTTTTTAGCACGCTGTGATGACCGTAGTCCTACATTAATATAGATAGGCCCCTATGTGGATATGGGATATGAGCTAAAACCACTGCATGCAGATACAATCTGGGATGCCAATGACTATCGGTATGACAGAATTATTATATAATGAATCTTGTAGATAAAGATGACAACAGAAATACCGGTACATATATTTATGCTATCGTCGGTAGATGATACTAAGTTATTAATCAAACTGCCAGAAGCTCCATGTGTGTTTTGAGGAATTCAGAATGTCGGTACTTATAGTCTTCAGCAGGACAAATCTGGGGTTTTGCGTCTATGGAATAACGGTAATTAGAAGCCTGTGTATGTATATTCAACCCAAGATCTGAGTCTTCTCTTATACAGTGACGTCAGAAGCAGTATGGTCGTACGGCCATTTCCTGGAAAAAAAGATGCCCCCCCCCCCCCACAGCACCCCCACAAATCAATAGAAACCTAAAAAAAAAAATAAATAATAAAAATCAAATGAAAAGTAAAGTAGGCCTAAAGCCAATATAATTTAATGGCAAGCAACGAAATGAAGGCCTGTGCACTATACACTGTTTAAACATATAAAACTACAATGGCCGGATCTATGTGAAGAATACAAACCGCGTGAAAGATTTCATGGCATCTCTAGCTGCCCAGCATCCCAACGCTTCCGGGGGCCTAGGCGGCCCCTGGACCCTCGATCTTTTTGCTGGGATGGTAGGCCGTTGGCCGCACCACTTAGAAATTGCTTCCGACGCCCCTAACTGTTTTTATTCCTATATTTTGTGGAGAATTAAAAAATAGGCTAGCTAAGATGTGTTTATCTGAAGTATCATAGCTCCTACATATATTAGAAAAGGGGCAAATAACTGATTTATACAGCTGTATCAGTAATCCTATATGTAGAACTGACTAACTAAATGAATATATAAATAAATAAATAAGTAAATAAATAAATAAATACATTGCTCACCATATTTAATTTTTTTTTCTTGTATGCTGTATACATGCAGCAGGCATAATGGATACATACATATGCACATAAAGCATATAGCCCTACTGGATATAGGGGCATAGGTCAGATTTATTCCCGGTAGGCTACATGTACATGTAATGTATAATTTATGAACAAATTGATCGCTCCCAAGCTTAGGCTCATTTATGTCGATTTCTTTGTTTCGTTTTTTGGGGTAAATCTCAGCCACCTAGAATAAATAATGTCGTCATTGGGTAGAGTTATATTTGGTAAAAAGTCATTCCTGTATTTTGAGTCATACTGAACAGTGGCTTTGCTGCTAGAAAATAATTCGTACCAGTCCTTGTTTTTGGGCATCCCCTTTTTGAAGAGTTACTATAAATAGATTTTCCAGCGCGCGCCAGCCCTCCAGCCAATGGAAATCCCTGTTCTATCACACGTTCGGCTGGAGACTATATCAGACATGGACGACAGAAGATGACAACATGGATGTTGCGAAAGGGGAGTAGACCACAACTTTGACGCAAATATCTAGCCGACCGAACAAAAACAAAATGGAAGAGCTCTCGGCACGGGAGAATTTATTCCAACTATGGATGATCCACACGTCAAAGGTGAGGAGCTTTGGTTTATGGGTCTGTTTACAAGTTATGTCATGGAAGAATTCGAGGCAGATGTGATTGATCAAGACGGCAGAAACACCTTGTTGTTTTTGTAACCAAGTTACACAGCAAATTTATAACATTTCGTTGCAGAATATTTAATTGTGCACCTTGGTTATATTTTCGCCTTTGTCATCAGTGTATTTTTTTGTGTCGACCTTGTCTTTCGTTGTTCAAGAACTAAAAAATTCATGAATGATAAAGAACTCTGATAAATTTAACAACACAGGTGCCCTGTTTATATAAGCGGTGCTCATTCAGCATGGATAGTTTTCTGTCTCGTTATTGTTTGCAGTGTATTAAATGCAAGCTAAGTTTATGCCAGGAGACATATTATGTGGGGCAGGGAGGCAGGGGGAGGGGGTGGCTTAGTGGTAAGTTTTGCTAGAGCAAAACAGTAAGGCAGGAGCCTCCCACCAATATGATCACTGTGAGTTCAAGTCCAGGTCATGTTGGCTTCATCTCCGCTCGTACATGGGAAGGCATGGCACCAACCTTGCGGGTGGCCGTTGGTGTCTACCGGCACTGTTTGGTCTTTCCCCACCATTGTGTTATAAGTGAAATATTCTTTAGTTCGGCATAAAACTCCAATCAGGTAAATAGCATTTATAAAGCCTTGATCCTGGCTGTTGCATTAACTAAATGTGTTTTCATAAATCTTCTGAACAGGACAAAAAGTATAAAATGGAAGACATCATGGTTGTCATCAGAGAGTGGAGATTGGGAGGGGGGTGGATGGGATGAAGAGTTGGGGGGGGGGGGTATTGTCAAACTCGTGTTTTCTGAAGAAAAAAAGCAAAAAAATGGCCCAAGGATAAAGATTAACTAACATTCTGAGACAGAAAGAGTGAGATGGCTGTAAGCACTGAAAATAATTGCGAAATATTCTCCAACAATATGTTCAAATTTACATTTTGCCATTTTCATAAGCTTGATGTGCCCGACATTAGTGTTAATATCTGCTTACGCAGCACTATTTTGTACACATTGCCTTCTGTTACATTGTTGCAATCATTGTAAACCAAGGCATTCAAAAACTGAGAGCTTCCAGGCCCTAGGCTGCCCCTGGAAATTTACACTTGTGCAGGTAGACAAAATGTAACAAGTGGATGATGATACAAACAAATGCGATACGGTCACAGATATAGTAAAAGTGGGTAAAAACACATTCAACCCAAACTGTGTTCTTATCAGAAAATTAAAGAAATCTTCCAGAGGACAGATTTCTGGCATTTAGTTGTGTGTCTGTATAACCTGGAGACACTGATAACTGATTGATAAATGCAACTGACTTTGTTTTGAAGTTTATAATTGCAGACTTCATTAACATGATCATTGATCATTAGATGTAAGGGTGTTATAGGTGTAGGTAGAGGTGGGGAGTTTGAGTGGGAGGGGGGGGTGGTAGAGGATGCTGGCTTCCTCTCTGGCTGTATGTGGGAAGGTCTGTCAGCAATCTGCGGATGGTTTTGGGTTTCCCCTGGGCTCTGCCCGGTTTCCTCCCACCATAATGCTGGCTGTCATCGTATAAATGAAATATTCTTGAGTACGGCGTAAAACGCCAATCAGATAAATAAATACAATTAACATCCATTACCACACCATGTTTGTTTCTGTATCACGTATGTCACAGAACCTGGCAAACTTCATATAAGGGGTTTCACTGTTAACACGGTTGGAAGATTTGTACCCTAGTGTTGTAATGAGGGCGATGTGTAAGTACTTATCACCTTCATGAGATGATGAATGCAAGCATTACAGTTGGCCTGTTGAGAAGGTATTGGTACATGCTATCTGTGACTGTGTTGCAGCATATCTAGTGTCTTAGCTGTGATGTTGCAGTGGAACAGCACTGTATGTGAGGCGCGGGAGGTCTGTCTGTCTTTCAATTGCTGAGGCACTCAAGCGGGTTTCTTCTGTTTCGTCTACTTTTGTGTTCTTTTTCCCATTTAAGTGATTAAAATGTTTAAAACATGTCAACATAAAAAAAAACAGAGCTGGAAATATACACTGGTCTGCTGGTCCGAGGATAGTAAAATATTGGTTGTGCCAGTCATGTTAAACAAGCACTGGTCCATCTTACCAGTAGTGTATCAACATTTAATATTAGACACCTACATGTAAAAACAATCATACAAAACTATGACTTCTGCTATACATGTAGATGACGCATGCCCAGACATTTCCTGGAAGTAAAATTGCTGTACATATTCGGAATGAGCACACAGTATATGTAGATGAAAATATATTACACTACAGTTTGACTGTGTTTTCCTTTTATTAACTGAAGGACCAGCTATTTCACGGAGAACCAGAAGGTGTCAGGATGCTGTTTCTAGTTACAAGTAACATTTTGTAGCTGTACTTTCAAGCCGTATAAAGTGTATACGTAGAGAATTGTGCATAGATTTACTTAATTACATATGTTTCTTTAATGTTCATTTTTGCATTTTAGAGGCAACACCTGAAGCATTGTTGTTCCAGTATTGTCTTTTGGGAAACACTTTTGTTTTTCAACAAATGTTCCACTGCTTCACAAAGATTTTATTCACATTATGTATACATGTACATTTTTATCTATCACTGAAGTGACTTTCACTAATCTGTCAAACTACATAATTACCCACACAGCCAAATTGAAATTCATTTTATGAATACACCTGTATGACTTGATCAAGGAGATGCATTTGCATTATGTATTTCAGGGCTCGAAATTAACACTTGGTCCGCCGGTCCCCGGCCAGTGCATTTTAGTTGGGCCAGTAGAGTAGTCTAACCAGTGCTGAAATAAACATTGGCCCAAAAGTTTAACAGGCTGTATTTTGTGCGAACCAGACACACAACGTCATTATAGTATGGATAGAATACACCTGTCCACAGTCTGCATTGAAATGTCTGCTCTAACTGACGTCACAAAGAGTGTATCATCAGCATGCATGAATTGTGACGCAATAAAGATTTTTATAAAATGGTTTTGCGATTGTTTATGCGGAATGTCCATATCGGTTAACGGCTGGTATATGAATGTCTGTTTAGACATGTAGATTGTAGATGTCAGTGGACACTGGTCGTGTTGATCAGGCAAATTTTGCAGTTAATTTCATTCCCTGATATCTACATGTTAAAATGTACATATTAAGCACCAGGTTAAGACTTTAAAAAAAAGGGTGATATTTTCACTTTTCTTCATGTACTAGAAATCTGAAAAACTACTTTGACACCTGATGGAAAATTTACCCCTGCACCCACTTGCCATATTGGTGTCATTTGGTAAAATTTGGTTTCCTCTTATGGTAAACTCTCAAGTTTTGTATCTCACTTTAAGTGATTGTACAGCAAATACCTGTTTTTAGCCCGTATTGAACCCTGTGACCTTTGGGACCAATGCAGCCCTGTGACCTTTGGGACCAATACAGCCCTGTGACCTTTGGGACCAATACAGCCCTGTGACCTTTGGGACCAATACGACCTATTCTGCAATTCCCCAAGTAGAACCCGCCCTGATGACCTCAGTGGGCGACTGTTTGCCCTAAGGGCTCAACCTATTGTTTGCCTGAAGCTTCGCATAGAGCACTGCTCAGTCAGATGTCAGATAGACATTCTGTATACATAGATACAGAATAATGCTGTCAAAACATATTTGTATACATATATGTGTATAAAGGCTTAGTAGGATCCAGGAATTTTTAGCTTTTTCCGTTTTTGAAGAAAGAAAAAAATGAAGCTGATAGATCAGGGAATCTTGAGTTTTCCTTTTTTTTTCCTTTTTTTTTTTCATTGTGTCATTTTTATGAGAAAAATCGTATTGATAGCACATAGATTTGATTTGGTTCCTACATGCACATGTATATATGAGCAGCCGTACACCGACATGTACACTTCATCTCTAGTTTAGCAGGCTCTGTGTTTCATTTCCACTTTTTACATGTTGTATGTGTAACAGACTTTCAGTTTCACTACACCCCTTCAAAGCGATCACATTGAGAATGGCCTCTTTAGATCCTGATTATGCCTGCTGCTTTAATCCATTAAAGGAGAAGAAAACTTTAAAAAAATAACACCATAGGCTGAAAACTGCACATTTTTTTCTGTCTGGTGGTGCCTGCTGCATAATTTTGCCATTTTTCCTTGCCACACACGTAAAGCCAGAAAAGGTAAAAGCTGGCATAAATCGCTGAGTCCATTGGGTCCTCCATCTTCAACACCCTGTAATTTATGCTGGGGGTGTGTTGCCTCTCAGCCAGTGAGAGTCGTTAAAACTGCCAGCTTGTGCGTGTAAACGCGGAGCCTACGTCCAACATTCCGGTTTCTTGATCGTCAAGCGGAAAATGAACTGTACTGTTCTCTACCTTCTGGGAAGAAGAGTTCTACCGGAAATGAACAAACTGTGCTTTGGCAGTTTCCGACGACAAATCTCTTCCTAACACAGAAGACTTCAGGACTAGTTCTTAGGCAAAATGGAGTCACCCACAGCGAATGTTGGCGTTGACTTTATTTATAATTAATCAACTTGAGGTACATATTAGAATTTTTTTATGGCATGCACCTGCGAGGAAGTGCATACTCTTTTACATGGTATTTAATTGATATTTAAATTGTCTTCTCCTTTAAGTTTAAACTAGCTTTAGTGGTGAATCACAAATTCCAGGCTTCAGAATGAATCTAGGTTTGCCAATCTGGACAGCATAATACCCTGAAAATCTACTTTTAATGAGAGCAATGTTTAGCATACAGAAATGTTGTAGATGTGCAGTGTGTGGAGGGTCTATGTGACAACATGATTGTTGTATTTGTACACAGGTCAGACAAGGTTTACACTGATATCAGCAGAACACAATGTCATGCACGCTCACAGCATCGTGACAAGGGCACCAGTGAAGTTTGCAAAGAAACCTTAATACCTGAACTTTGACCTTTTAACCAAAACACTGAAAATACACTAATTAAGAGAACATACTATTCTATCTGCCATCGTACAAGGCAGGATGTACAAGTCATGTGGGCATAGGCAATGGTCTAGAGGTTAAAGGTGCTGGGACACAGGGTGTAGGCTCAAAACCAGTGTTGGGCGGGGTATTTTGGGGGCATCAGGGGGGAATTGTAGATTCTCGTTCTCTCACTGCTTGTTTGGCTTTGACATTAAGTGGTGTCTTGCAAGGTCCTACTAATAACGTGTGGGAAAGTTCGTCATGAACACACCAAAGTTTTTCCTAATTACACTGACAGCCATTGTAGGAGTTAAACGCTTTTGGAGCATAGTATTATTAAACAGTTGTGAAATAAATAAAAAAATGTACAAGTAAACTGACTATCTTGATTTCAGATTTACTATAAAACTACTAATTACACACACAAACACACACACACACACACACACACACACACATGTAAATGTACAGATCCAAAGTTATACCTCGTTGTTTTGGGTAACAAGCTCAATGTGTGAAGTTTTAAGCCAGATTATAAAGATTTTACGCGGGAAAGTTATTTATTAAAGAATTCCTCTGCGAAGATTAGATCATTTAGTCTTTTAAATTATTTTTGAAATTAATTGATACAGATTTGAACTTATCATTTGCTGAGTAGTGTAACAGCAGGAAGCATTAAATAAAAACCGTCAAGTAAATTTTAAAAGTTAAAATTTTAATATAAAAAATATATATTGGGGTAGGATGGTTTTTTTTCCTGTCGGTGCGTGTAAGTTGGATAAGCAAGCAAAGAACTTTAATCTAATGTACTTGAAACTTGTGTTCTGTCCGATCGATTTAATAACAGTTTTTTTAAACCCCCTTGGGCAAATTTTGCCTAACATTTATTTTTTGATTTGCATATTTCTCATAAAACACTGTCTGTTCTCAAATAACGGTAAATATATCTGCAGGGTATTGATATTTGTGTCAATGCTGTTGAGTGTGTTTCTACTTTAGCTGTCTTATCCACATGTATCTTTGTACACTTATTTTAAATAAACAAGCCCATCTCACTTTTATGGACACCTTTATAGAGCCGGAAGCCTGTTGACAGACCATTGCCGGTCTGGCATGCATTTTAATAGATTACAGTGTTGTAAACAAGCTGCATATTACTTTGAGAAGGCCTTCTACAGAATACAGCAGTCAACAGGGTTAATTGTAAAGGCTTTTCAAAGTTTTAATAGCTACAGCATGAAATCTTTTGGATGTTTTTTTTTGTCCATGTTATCTGCACCTTGATGTCCCAAGCCATACATATACCTGTATTAATATGCCTGAATAGAGAGATATGTTATACATGTGCTCTCTGTAAAACTAGAATAATTGATATACCCTATATGTATGTGTGCCATGCGTCACGCCTTACTCTTGTCCATTTCGGCGGTTGCCGTGGTACCAATTTGCCAATTTCAACATGTCCACTATAGTGTGTAAGTACATGCATAACTTTCCTTGTGCAGTTTTAATTTTTTTTTTTTTTGGATAGATAAATACAGAGGGTTGCCACTTTCAAATATTGCCATGGCAATCATATTTCTGGTGTTCCCGCCCTGGCTGTACCTGGGGTCTGCCAGCAACCTGTGGATGGTTGTGGGTTTTCCCTGGGCTCTGCCCAGTTTCCCCACCATAATGCTGCCCACCGTCATAGAAGTGAAATATTCTTAAGTACGGCGTGAACACCAATCAAATCAGTAAATAAAATGTATTCACAGGGTGGAAGCGGGCAATCACTAGGACCTGCAAGTTGCGAGTTCAAATCCGATCATCGAACAGTGACAAGGGCATTGGTAACAAATGAATAAGGGGTTAACAGGGCTTGCATGGTTGTTTGCACTGTTTAACATTCATTGAGGTTTTACTCTTTATTACAGAATGATGAAAAGACTCTGGCTGAATTTCTCCAGTTTTTCATAGACACCTATAAAGATCTCATTGACCATGAATTTTCTCATCTAATGAAGGGTAAGTTTAGCATTATCGATGGAACTTCAGGGCCATCATTAAAAATATGTGTGTTAGGTGTAGCCCGACTCAGCCTTCAAAAAACGGTCCCTTTTTTATTAAAATTTTTCTCTCCATGTTAATTTCTTTAAAATTTTATGATCCAAAATAACACAACACGATAAACCCTGTTAATTCCCTACCAACAGGCCGTTTGATCTGATCCGATTGGGGCCTATACCAAATGGACAATTTTGTTGGGAAAACCTCACCCATATGTATGTACATTTATGGTTTTTTTCCACAGATCTTTGCTGTTATATAGACAACATTCATGTATTGATATGTTTATTCATTAGGTAATGCATATAGGTTGAAAATAGCACAATAGAAGCTGTTTGTTCCCAGATAATTCCCCAGCTCCTCATCACATTTCATCTGAATTCGTATCACTTCCCCCCAATGACGTTTCACCAGTGTGCAAGTGTTCCCACCCAATGTCAGGTTTCCCCACTCCTAGATATGAATTCCCCTACTCCTGTATAATGTTTCCTTCACTCCTATGGAAGGTTTCCCCATCCTATATATGGTTCCTCCTTTCCTGTGTAAGGTCTCTGAGTCTCCCCATCCTGTATAAGGTTTCTGCCACTCCTGTATAAGGTTTCATATATCCTATTATATAAGGTTTCTCCCACTCCTGTATAAGGTTTCCCTATTCCTGGTAAGGTTTCACCACCCAGCATATGGTTTCCTCCACTCTTGTTTAAGGCTTCTTCCGTTCTCATACATGTATAAGGTTTCTCTCACTCCTGTATAAGGCTTCCCTATTTCTATATAAGGCTTCCTCCACTCCTATGTAAGGTTTTGCCAGCCTCTGTAAGGTTTCCTCCATTTGCATACATGTAAAAGGTTTCTCCATCTCCCATATAAGGTTTCCTCCACTCCTCTATAAGGTTTTGCCACTCCTGTATAAAGGTTTCCCCTTCATCTATAAGGTTTCCTCCACTCTTGTTTATGGTTTCCTCCATTCTCTTACATGTATAAGGTTCCTCCCTCTCCTGTATATGGTTTCTCCCACTCCTGTGTAAGGTCTCCTCTACTCCTGTATACAGTTTCCCTATTTCTATATAATGTTTCCTCCACCACTACATAAGGTTTCCTCCACTCCTATATAAGGTTTCCTCCACTCTTGTTTAAGGTTTCCTTCATTATCATACATGTATAATGTTTCTCCCACTCCTATGTATGGTTTCCACACGCCTGTATCACCCGCACCCAGATGTCTGGTTTCCCAAACTTGTCTCATTGTGTCTCCTTTCTTCCCACTTCCTTTTTTGTTTTTGATCTACCAGCAACATTCAGATGGTCATGGGTTTCCCCAAACTTTGCCCAGTATCCTTTCATTATGATAATGCTGGACCCCTGTCGTATGAGTGAAATATTCTTGAGTACAGCGTTAAACACAAATCAGAAATAAATAAATAAATTATATACACATCATTAAAATTTGCATGCATGAGTGGGTATATGCACTTATTACGTCCAACACTGACTTGACAGCATACAGTAGGTCTAGCCATGGAGGTGTCTTAGTGTTTTCGTTATCCCATATTCTGACAATAGTATGTACATGAGGGAGATGAAGACATAAGAGGAGAAAAATTGTATATAATACATCTTGATATCCAAATCTAATTGAATCTGCATGTATGCTTGGCAGTGTGCCTGTAGTATTTGTGGCCCCAGTTTCGCGAAGCTCTGTTAATGTTACGAGCTCGCAATTACCATGACGACGTAATGCCTACAGTACTGGTTGCCATGGTATTTAAGTGAACTAACCTTAAAGGATACATGATAAGGAACTATAAAACAAAAATTATGTGTACTGTATATTCCAAATGAAGAAAATTATGCCCGAAATTTTCGTTTGAAAAATTTCAATTTTGGGGTATATTTATACCTCTTAATAAGCCCACTATATTATGCATATTTTTCGCCAATGGTCAGATTTTTTTGAGAAATTACATCATCATTGATCTTGCTCGGAACTCTGCGAACACCCTGAAGTGCCGCGAGTTCGGTGAATCGTGTAGCGACAGTGTGGGCAAGGTGACATGTACACAGATACTGCGTGGCTTTTTCGGACCACCTTAGCACCCCCTCCACCTCCCTACATTGTCCATCCGCCAACCGCCCCCCGTCCCCTACCCACCAGACCTGTTGGGTCAGTCACCCACAGAGTTCTTTTAATAGACTGGGATCATCCTTGATGTCACCTCCACCTCCCTACATTGGCCATCCGCCCATCGCCCCCCGTCCCCCCGCCCACCAGACCTGTTGGGTCAGTCACCCACAGAGTTCTTTTAATAGACTGGGATCATCCTTGATGTCACCTCCACCTCCCTACATTGGCCATCCGCCCACCGCCCCCCATCCCCCGCCCACCAGACCTGTTGGGTCAGTCACCCATAGAGTTCTTTTAATAGACTGGGATCATCCTTGATGTCACCTCCACCTCCCTACATTGGCCATCCGCCCATCGCCCCCCGTCCCCCGCCCACCAGACCTGTTGGGTCAGTCACCCACAGAGTTCTTTTAATAGACTGGAATCATCCTTGAGGTCACCTCCACCTCCCTACATTGGCCATCCGCCCATCGCCCCCCGTCCCCCGCCCACCAGACCTGTTGGGTCAGTCACCCATAGAGTTCTTTTAATAGACTGGGATCATCCTTGACGTCACCTCCACCTCCCTACATTGGCCATCCGCCCACCGCCCCCCGTCCCCCGCCCACCAAACCTGTTGGGTCAGTCACCCACAGAGTTCTTTTAATAGACTGGGATCATCCTTGACGTCACCTCCACCTCCCTACATTGGCCATCCGCCCATCGCCCCCCGTCCCCCGCCCACCAGACCTGTTGGGTCAGTCACCCATAGAGTTCTTTTAATAGACTGGGATCATCCTTGAGGTCACCTCCACCTCCCTACATTGGCCATCCGCCCACCGCCCCCCGTCCCCCGCCCACCAGACCTGTTGGGTCAGTCAACCCACAGAGTTCTTTTAATAGACTGGGATCATCCTTGACGTCACCTCCACCTCCCTACATTGGCCATCCGCCCACCGCCCCCCGTCCCCCGCCCACCAGACCTGTTGGGTCAGTCACCCACAGAGTTCTTTTAATAGACTGGGATCATCCTTGACGTCACCTCCACCTCCCTACATTGGCCATCCGCCCACCGCCCCCCATCCCCCGCCCACCAGACCTGTTGGGTCAGTCACCCACAGAGTTCTTTTAATAGACTGGGATCATCCTTGACGTCACCTCCACCTCCCTACATTGGCCATCCGCCCATCGCCCCCCGTCCCCCGCCCACCAGACCTGTTGGGTCAGTCACCCACAGAGTTCTTTTAATAGACTGGGATCATCCTTGAGGTCACCTCCACCTCCCTACATTGTCCATCCGCCCATCGCCCCCCGTCCCCCAGACCTGTTGGGTCAGTCACCCCCACAGAGTTCTTTTAATAGACTGGGATCATCCTTGACGTCACCTCCACCTCCCTACATTGGCCATCCGCCCATCGCCCCCCATCCCCCGCCCACCAGACCTGTTGGGTCAGTCACCCACAGAGTTATTTTAATAGACTGGGATCATCCTTGACGTCACCTCCACCTCCCTACATTGGCCATCCGCCCATCGCCCCCCGTCCCCCGTCCACCAGACCTGTTGGGTCAGTCACCCACAGAGTTCTTTTAATAGACTGGGATCATCCTTGACGTCACCTCCACCTCCCTACATTGGCCATCCGCCCATCGCCCCCCGTCCCCCGCCCACCAGACCTGTTGGGTCAGTCACCCACAGAGTTCTTTTAATAGACTGGGATCATCCTTGACGTCACCTCCACCTCCCTACATTGGCCATCCGCCCATCGCCCCCCGTCCCCCGTCCACCAGACCTGTTGGGTCAGTCACCCACAGAGTTCTTTTAATAGACTGGGATCATCCTTGACGTCACCTCCACCTCCCTACATTGGCCATCCGCCCATCGCCCCCCGTCCACCGCCCACCAGACCTGTTGGGTCAGTCACCCACAGAGTTCTTTTAATAGACTGGGATCATCCTTGACGTCACCTCCACCTCCCTACATTGGCCATCCGCCCATCGCCCCCCGTCCACCGCCCACCAGACCTGTTGGGTCAGTCACCCAGAGAGTTCTTTTAATAGACTGGGATCATCCTTGACGTCACCTCCACCTCCCTACATTGGCCATCCGCCCATCGCCCCCCGTCCACCGCCCACCAGACCTGTTGGGTCAGTCACCCAGAGAGTTCTTTTAATAAAATCATCCTTGACGTCACCTCTGCAAGCTACTTAATTTCCGGACTGACTGCTGGGGCCTTAAGAAAACACCCTTCATTGCACCCCCCAAAGTGCAAAGTTGAAAAATTTATTTGTACTGTTATATGTTATTACACGTGATAATCTACACATTATGAAATAAAGCCGAAGCATTTCATGTATCCTTTAAGAGTTTTTTGTGAAAATGAGCCCTTGTTTGTCTGTCGGTTGATTTACATTGTAGTTTTAGCCACCCCTCCTGTGCGTTAAAACCTTGATTCCCTGTCCTGATTACGTCTTCAGCCATCCTGTCATACACGGGCAATATCCTGCCACATCCCTGCTCCAGGCTCCCCCCCCCCCTCCCCCCCAATCATCATCACCATCCGATTGCCTGGTGATATATACACTGGCACCTGTGTGTATACGGGTAGTTAGAGGATTTCAGCAAAACTCTGCCTTAGGGTGTCCATTTTAGACATTTATGAAGACATGAATCTGTAGAGAGCTCTTTGTGTATACCTGTACATCACACTGTGTGTCTTGGTCATGTGAGGCTGGCTTCTGTTGGAAACAGACTGTCTGCCCTGATACATCCTGCAGCTCTGTCCAGCTACGTGCAGCTACATGTTTCCCTTTAAGTCTCATAAATTTCTGAGTGTTTATACATGTATTTTGAGTCAGACTGTCCATTTGTAGACAAAATGGTATATGGAAATGTGTAGCCCTGCAGCTTTTTTATTAGCCCCCTTTTGAGGACACATGAAGGTTGAGCGTTCGCACAGGTTTGATCATTCTTCATGAAGTGATGTCTTTTATCTCATGATGCAGACTCCAAAATGGTTGATTATTCTGAACTGGAACTTGGCTCCACCAAGACAAGTTATAGGTCAAGCATTAGTTTTCTGTTTTCAGCAGTTTTATTTTGGACTTGTGGACAGTTTCCAGCATTTTTTATGAAATGATTTTCAATTCTGAATTAATTCAGTTTTTTAGACTTTTTTTTAACAGAATAGTTGGTAATTCTTAATTGAAACCAGTTACAGACCAAGTTTGAGTTTCAAGCAGTTTCGTTCATTTCAACATTTATGGCCATTAATGTCACTTCGATGGCTCAAACATTTAACATTTTAATGCCCCAATTCCTCAACCTTCTTGCATATAACAGAGCTACTTTCAGTGCAATTCATGCTAATTTTTGATTTTGGAGACAAAAGTGGATTGGTTGGATTGGCCAATTTCAGGGCTTCGCAGAAAGTGTACACTCATCAGTGTACACAGAGAAATTCCCTCAAAATTTACTTAAATAAACACCTGAACATGTGAGAAGGTTGAAGATTTACAGTAGATCCACACATATCATGAGCATAAGCTCTTCCTCTGAACAAAGCCTCCTCAGATATTAAATTGTTAAATCCCATTCTCATGAATGTCATAGTCAGTACCAGAACATTGTACATCTTCATCCCCTGGATCACATGTGCGTAGTGTTAACCAAAATAGATACATGCAGTTACCACATGTTTACCAGCATGTACATAGATGAATTGTCGCTAAACTGTTGATCAGTGGTACAGCCCTATATTTAGCGCATATAATCCTCTGTTCTGGTCAATAAACCAATCGATTGCCCTTTTGGTGAATATATTGTCTGTAGTATGGTGTGACCAGCTATTGTAGAAGGTTCTGCTGACGGCCTGCCTCAATGAAGTGTTAGTTCCTGTGTGTATAACTTGGTTAAAGGATACATGGAAAGCTTTATTTTTTATTGCTGAATGTTCCTTCCCCAAATTTTTCTTTTTTTTTTGCCCACCTTGTCATACATGTACCATAGTCACTGGCTTAACAGCTTTATAAAACTGAATCTACGCCTCAGTTGGTTGAAATATACACCATTTGCATTTTGTGTTATATCTGTTGTTGTTGTGTGGCCTATTCCAAAAAGCCATTTCTGACTTAAAACGGCTGAATTTGCACTTAAGGTAATGATTTACAGATCGTACCTTGAAGAAAACAAACATATTAATATTAAATAAGTACTGACATGTGTGGCCGGAGAGGAAGCCAACATGAGCTGGACTTGAACTCACAGCAGCTGCATTGGTGAGAGGCTCCTGGGTCATTATGCTAACCAGCTGAGCCACAGATATATACTAGTATTTACTGACACGTGTGGCATACATGTGAAGGGCATTTCACCTAAAGTTTGGCCTGTAAAAATGCTCTTTCCGTTAAAAGCACATATAGGCCATAAAGTGATACTTTAGTTTTGATACCAACACTTAAGTCATTGTGACAGGAAACTTCCCAGAAACTCAAAATTAGCCCTGTACATGTAAGGTGGGTGGATGGATCAATTAGAATCGATAAAATATTTCTCTTGAAAAAAAAAAAAAGCTAAACTTGAGGTGAAATATGGGTTTGAATTATTCATGGATCTCTCAAGGCTCTATATTGTGTAGAAATGTTCCCATAATTAAACCAGAAATAAAAATGAAATCATAAATCACATGTGTCAGTCTGAGAATTCATCCGTCAGTCATTTGCTTACTTCTCATTGGTCTGTGAGAGAAATTTATCGATCATTATCATTCAAATCAAACATGGCAGATTTTCTATGTAAACCTTTCTCAGTGACTCCACATGCACCCTGTCTGTCTCTTGTCTGTCTGTTAGGAGACTGTTGTTGATCAAAGAAAATCAATCAATTTCAGGTTTTCAGAAGAAGGCCCACACCTCACGTGCCTCCCCGATGGTATTCTGGAAGTGTTTGGCAATCAGCTGAATAAGTGCGGGGAGAGGTTTGAGGCGTCCCAGGATGGGGTGGTCATTCAGCATGCGGAGAGCATTGTGAAATGTCTCATCGTTATCTGCAGGTGAGTGGTGCAGCTGGAATATTTGAGAAAACGGGTTGAGAAGTAAAAAAAAAAAAGAAGACAAAAAATATGAGGGGGAGGTTTTGCTAAATAGTTTGGATAGGGAATTTGTCTCTTCCCACACTGGCACTGTTCTGTTCGTGAGTCTTGGTGACAATTTTAAGTAGGGAATTTGTTTATTCCCACACTGGCACTGTTCCGTTGGTGTGTCTTGGTGACAATTTTGAGTAGGGAATTTGTCTCTTCCCACTCTGGCACTGTTCTGTTCATGAGTCTTGGTGACAATTTTGAGTAGAGAATTTGTTTATTCCCACACTGGCACTGTTCCGTTCGTGAGTCTTGGTGACAATTTTGAGTAGAGGATTTGTTTATTCCCACACTGGCACTGTTCCGTTGGTGTGTCTTGGTGACAATTTTGAGTAGGGAATTTGTCTCTTCCCACTCTGGCACTGTTCCGTTGTTGTGTCTTGGTGACAATTTTGAGTAGAGAATTTGTCTCTTCCCACTCTGGCACTGTTCCGTTGGTGTGTCTTGGTGACAATTTTGAGTTGGGAATTTGTTTATTCCACACTGGCACTGTTCCGTTCGTGTGTCTTGGTGACAATTTTGAGTAGAGGATTTGTTTATTCTCACACTGGCACTGTTCCGTTGGTGTGTCTTGGTGACAATTTTGAGTAGGGAATTTGTCTCTTCCCACACTAGCTCTGTTCCATTGGTGTGTCTTGGTGACAATTTTGAGTAGGGAATTTGTCTATTCCCACACTGGCACTGTTCCGTTGTTGTGTCTTGGTGACAATTTTGAGTTGGGAATTTGTTTATTCCCACACTGGCACTGTTCCATTGGTGTGTCTTGGTGACAATTTTGAGTAGGGAATTTGTCTCTTCCCACACTAGCTCTGTTCCGTTGTTGTGTCTTGGTGACAATTTTGAGTTGGGAATTTGTTTAGTCCCACACTGGCACTGTTCCATTGGTGTGTCTTGGTGACAATTTTGAGTAGGGAATTTGTCTCTTCCCACACTGGCACTGTTCTGTTCATGAGTCTTGGTGACAATTTTGAGTTGGGAATTTGTCTCTTCCCACACTGGCACTGTTCCGTTCATGAGTCGTGGTGACAATTTTGAGTAGAGGATTTGTTTATTCCCACACTGGCACTGTTCCGTTCGTGAGTCTTGGTGACAATTTTGAGTAGGGAATTTGTCTCTTCCCACACTAGCACTGTTCCGTTGTTGTGTCTTGGTGACAATTTTGATAGGGAATTTTTCTATTCCAACTCTGGCACTGTTCCGTTGTTGTGTCTTGGTGACAATTTTGAGTTGGGAATTTGTCTCTTCCCACACTGGCACTGTTCCGTTGTTGTGTCTTGGTGACAATTTTGAGTAGAGAATTTGTTTATTCCCACACTGGCCCTGTTCCGTTCGTGAGTCTTGGTGACAATTTTGAGTAGAGGATTTGTTTATTCCCACACTGGCACTGTTCCGTTGGTGTGTCTTGGTGACAATTTTGAGTAGGGAATTTGTCTCTTCCCACTCTGGCACTGTTCTGTTCATGAGTCTTGGTGACAATTTTGAGTAGAGAATTTGTTTATTCCCACACTGGCACTGTTCTGTTCGTGAGTCTTGGTGACAATTTTGAGTAGAGGATTTGTTTATTCCCACACTGGCACTGTTCCGTTGGTGTGTCTTGGTGACAATTTTGAGTAGGGAATTTGTCTCTTCCCACTCTGGCACTGTTCTGTTCATGAGTCTTGGTGACAATTTTGAGTTGGGAATTTGTTTATTCCCACACTGGCACTGTTCCGTTCGTGAGTCTTGGTGACAATTTTGAGTAGAGAATTTGTTTATTCCCACACTGGCACTGTTCCGTTCGTGAGTCTTGGTGACAATTTTGAGTAGAGGATTTGTTTATTCTCACACTGGCACTGTTCCGTTGGTGTGTCTTGGTGACAATTTTGAGTAGGGAATTTGTCTCTTCCCACACTAGCTCTGTTCCATTGGTGTGTCTTGGTGACAATTTTGAGTAGGGAATTTGTCTATTCCCACACTGGCACTGTTCCGTTGTTGTGTCTTGGTGACAATTTTGAGTAGGGAATTTGTTTATTCCCACACTGGCACTGTTCTGTTTGTGAGTCTTGGTGACAATTTTGAGTAGAGAATTTGTTTATTCCCACACTGGCACTGTTCCGTTCGTGAGTCTTGGTGACAATTTTGAGTAGAGGATTTGTTTATTCCCACACTGGCACTGTTCCGTTGGTGTGTCTTGGTGACAATTTTGAGTAGGGAATTTGTCTCTTCCCACTCTGGCACTGTTCTGTTCATGAGTCTTGGTGACAATTTTGAGTAGAGAATTTGTTTATTCCCACACTGGCACTGTTCCGTTCGTGAGTCTTGGTGACAATTTTGAGTAGGGAATTTGTCTCTTCCCACACTGGCACTGTTCCATTGGTGTGTCTTGGTGACAATTTTGAGTAGGGAATTTGTCTCTTCCCACACTAACACTGTTCCGTTGGTGTGTCTTGGTGACGATTTTGAGTTGGGAATTTGTCTCTTCCCACTCTGGCACTGTTCCGTTCGTGAGTCTTGGTGACAATTTTGAGTAGGGAATTTGTCTCTTCCCACACTAACACTGTTCCGTTGGTGTGTCTTGGTGACGATTTTGAGTAGGGAATTTGTCTCTTCCCACTCTGGCACTGTTCTGTTCCATTGGTGTGTCTTGGTGACGATTTTGAGTTGGGAATTTGTCTCTTCCCACTCTGGCACTGTTCCGTTCGTGAGTCTTGGTGACAATTTTGAGTAGGGAATTTGTCTATTCCCACACTGGCACTGTTCCGTTCATGAGTCTTGGTGACAATTTTGAGTAGGGAATTTGTCTATTCCCACACTGGCACTGTTCCATTGGTGTGTCTTGGTGACGATTTTGAGTAGGGAATTTGTCTCTTCCCACTCTGGCACTGTTCCGTTCGTGAGTCTTGGTGACAATTTTGAGTAGGGAATTTGTCTATTCCCACTCTGGCACTGTTCCGTTCATGAGTCTTGGTGACAATTTTGAGTAGGGAATTTTTCTCTTCCCACACTAACACTGTTCCGTTGGTGTGTCTTGGTGACGATTTTGAGTAGGGAATTTGTCTCTTCCCACTCTGGCACTGTTCTGTTCATGAGCCTTGGTGACAATTTTGAGTAGGGAATTTGTCTCTTCCCACACTAGCTCTGTTCCATTGGTGTGTCTTGGTGACAATTTTGAGTAGGGAATTTGTCTATTCCCACACTGGCACTGTTCCATTGGTGTGTCTTGGTGACAATTTTGATAGGGAATTTGTCTCTTCCCACACTGGCACTGTTCCATTCTTGAGTCTTGGTGACAATAAACCAAGTTGGCATTTCAGGAGTCATGCACATTCAGGCAGATATGGACGAGACAGGGTGGGGACTATCGCAGTGTATCGCAGCTAAAAGGCGAGATTTTACTGTACTTGCTAGACTGAATACACATCTCGTCTTCCATGAATGGTGTGTATGTTTAAGTGAGAAAGTTTGTCAGTAGACGTGCCAGAGGTCAGTGGTTTAATTTCCCTTGAGTATGGCATTATTACATTCAAATACATATATGTAAGTATAAAAGTGAAATAAATAGTGTGATTAAAACTTTTAAAGCTCAGGGAATCAATGACAGGGCTACTGTGTGCTTTGTGAAGGGTTTTGAAAGGCCTTGAAATAAAATTAAGAGTTGAAATCAGAAGAAAAATTGCGAAATTTTTTATTGAAGAGATGTGAACAGAGACTGTACTGAAACGTCTGAAACCAAGTGAAATGTGCTTTGCTTATTATCTACATCTGTGTGTTTTGGAAGGCCACGCGGGCCTGTGGGTGACAACTCGGCAGCTGTAGCTTAAAACAGAATGTCATATTTTAGACAATACAAAAAGGATAACTTGATGTCATTCCAATTTGCTTGTAAGAAAAACATATTCCTTCAAAATTGGACAACAAATATTTTGGATATTCAAAGTATATGTTTTGAAAATATACCTATTTTTGAACATTGCCTGTGTTGGGTTAGTGTCTGTACGGTTTTGTAATGAGATACATGCAGAGCGTATTTTGCAGTCCTTTTCTGTTCTTTGTGCAGATAAATAATAATTTGTTCTCAAAGTCGTACTTTTGTTGGGGTGTAATCATAGAAACAGATTAATTTGAAATAATCAATAATGTCTCTATTCTCTTTCAGGAACTATGACAATGTTCCTTTAGTGGCCTCATGTCAGTTTGTCAGCTACATCGTTACCTTGGCAACGACTGTGATAGAACAAGTGAGTAGCCAGCCATGATGACCTAAATGTTCACTTACAGATGGGATTGGTAATTTTATCTTTTACAGGACACATTCGGTATTTATAAAGATATGGGAATACATCCTTGTGGATATTCTTGAGTATGGCATAAAACGCCAACCGAATAAATAAATAATTTTATAACGCTACACCATTTTCGTATTACAAATAAGGAAGACAATCAGTATTACAATTCTCATGTTTTACTCGCTTTGGTGGGCGTGCAAACCAAGCACCCGATGACATGAACACAAAAATGCACAAAAAAAAAAGAAATTTGTGCTTATAGTGATACTAACATGACGTCAAGTCAGCAAATTATTTCACCTATGTATGGGGTTTCGAAATGAAGAGAAAAGCAGCGAGTGATATTTTAGCAGACCCTGAAAAGTGAACTGACAACAACAACTTGTACAAGAAAAGCTGTCAAAGCCAAACACTAGAAAATGGAAAAGGTGCTTTTTCTGTGGTTTTCGGGTGTATGCGCTTGCAACCCTCCAATTACTGAGTCTGTCCTGAAGACCAAAGCTAGAGAATTTGGAGAAAAACTAGATATCATAGAATTCTGTTACTCAGATGGATGGCTGCAGGGCTTCAAAAAAAAAAAAACCGATTTGTAATTAGCAATCGAGTTATAAGTGGCGAAAGCACTGGAATTGATACAGAACCAGATGATGGTGAACGTAGAGCAGTAAAAGAGATCATTATAAAGTGCGACCCGCGAGATGTCTTCAATATGGAAGAGACAGACCTCTACTATCTCATGCTTCCCAACCGCATTCTCACTCCAGCAACATTCTCAAAGGGTATCCAGAAGGCCAAGATACAGATATCGCCGGCTCTGACCACAAAAGCAACAGGGAAAACTGCCCCCCCCCCCCCACCCGGTTATTGGCCACGCTAAAACCCACACTGTTTTTTGACACTTTAACCCCAGAGTGTATGTTAAGTACCATTCCAACAAAAAGCATGGATGACATCGGTTATTTTGACTGAGTAGCTCAAGGAGATGGACAGGAAATGCAACGAGAAAATGGACATATTCTTCTCCTTTTGAGTTATGTGACAAGTCATGTTGTTCTCACAAATGGACACTCGTTGCTTACAAATACTGAGATTCATTTTTTGCCACCAACAAGAAGTCACCTTCAGCCAATGGATGCCGGTGCCCTCAAGGCTTTCAAAGCTCACTGTCGATGACACCAGGTTTGCCAACTGATCAGGCTGTCTTCCAACTGATCAGATCAGTTGGTTAACTGATCAGCCTGTCAACCAATCAATCCGATCTATCAACCAAGTGATAAGCCACTTTCACAAAACTTCGTAAATCATATTTCGCATAACTTCTTGTTTGTAAAAGACATTTTCTAGGCTGAAGTGCCATAAGACATCCTCATTTATAAATGAGACAAGTTAAGAAAAACCGACTTACAAAGACTGCAAGCAGACTGGTACCAACTTTGACTGACATAGTTTTGTGAAAGAGCACCCAGATGAATCCAGTAGCTAATTAGATCGATCCAATAGCTAATTAGTCAGTTAACTGATTAGATCTGCCGTCCAACTGATCTGATGTCAACCAATTGATATTTATTTATTTATTTCATTGGAGTTTTACGCCGTACTCAAGAATATCAACCACTGATAAGTTTGTCAGCTAATTGGTCAGATCAGCCAACCAACTGATCTGATTATTCAACCAACTGATCAAATTATTCAACCAACTGATCAAATTATTCAACCAACTGATCAAATTATTCAACTAACTGATCAGATCTGCCAACCAAATGATCAGTTTGTCAACCACCCAGTCATTTATTCAGCAAACTCATTAGATCCGCCAACTAACTGATCAGATCTGCCAACTAATTGAGCACGTCTGCCAACAAATTGAGCACGTCTGTCAACAAACTGATGAGTCATTTTTCATTGTGCCCACAGCTATGTTCTGACCAAGTCACCCTAGAAGAGGGCGTTGGAGAGATGTTCACAAGTTTTATCCACCATGTTTTGCATTTCTTGGAATGTCTCTACGATCCTTATTTTATCTGGAGAAAGAGGCTGCGAGGGTGAGTAGAGATGTCTCATATATCAACTACAGGGGCCGTGGGTTTAAAATCCCTGGCAAGTCAAGCCATACAAAAAACAAAAATAATAAAGTAACAGGAAAAAAAATGATGTGCAGCCTCGCTGGCTTAGATCATGGTAGTCCTCGCTTACTGCCAACGTCAAGTCCGTGACCAATGAGATTGCGTGCTCATATCCAGCTCTTGCCGTTTTTTCTTTAGGTCTGAGATAAAAACAGATTTACTGATGACAATATTCCTGCCAAATAGGTTTTATACCCTAATTCTTCAACATTTTGGCAAGTGACAGAACAACTTGATTTGGAGACAAAAAACTGCATTAGCTGGATTGGCGAATTTGTGGGCTTCACCAAAAATATGATTTTATCAGTCAACACCGAAGAATGTCTTCGGAATGTATGCTTCAATAAACACTTTGCACACAAGGGAAATGGTTGAAGAATCACAGAAACTGAAAAATTCCTGAGCACAATTTTCCTACCAAAAAGGCTTTATAATAGTGGCAGATATGTTTTACAAATAAACTCAGGTAAAACTTCACACTACACTGTTTGAGTGTGCTGTCAGCGCTATTTTTCTTATTCTAACAATCTTTAATTTCGACAAAAATCATGCGTTTTGAACTTTATGTGAGATAATATATTGATGCATATGTACATTTGGCCTAGTTTTGTTTTTTCCTTCAAGTGCACGATTTTTTGATGTGTTTTTGGTAAATGACCTAATATTTCCAATATTTTCATAGGTAGAATTAGATGAAAACCCACAACCATCTGCAGGTTGCTGGCAGACCTTTTCACATTTAGAGCAATTTAGAGTATAATATTTTTAGTATTTACACTTTCTGAACATACCACATGATTCTAGTGCAGAAAATTGTCTGAGACCGCTGTGGGGTTTTGAACCAGCGACACTCCGAGCCATTGTTAACTTGTATCAGCTAATATGCAGATATGTCAAATACCAAACTGTGGCTGGTAAGCAGGAGGGTTGAGGGGAGTTAACTGGGGACGGGTAGGACTACATGTTGTATTGTCAAGTCAGACAAACTATAGTAGTAATACGCAGTTTTCAAGTTACGTCATTACAACAACAGAATGACGTCCCGGTGCAAAATAACATCGCCACTTCACGGCACGGGAGGGCTAACTGCCTATCTTATAACATGGCAGTGATCGTGTTTAGATCAAAGTACCGGGATAACATCATTATTTTTGCAATATCGGGAACCCAAATCCATCCAAGAACAGAAGATCAGAAGATCAATCTAATCCTTTTTAATTAGTACTCTATATTCTATATACCACCTCATGTTAAAATTACCAGATTGGCCCTACGGTGCTGTAAAGCAACGACGTCATGTCACAAAGGGGCATCACTCTGTTGTCATAACGTCATATCTTGAAACCTGCGTATTCAATAATATCCAGATGAGTTAGTGTCTTCCATGTTAACAGATGCCTATAAATCACCAGCAATGTCAATCAACCTTCTAGACCATTCCGAAAGACTTCACACAAAAATTGTCAGTACATGTACAGTGGCAGACTGGGAATTTTTACAGCTGGCATACACTACGGTTTTGATGGTCAGAAAGAAAAGAGCTGTTACAAAAACCAGTCCCATCATAACGCTGACTGACTGTCATATAAGCGAAATATTCTTGAGTATGGCGTAGAACACTCATGAAATAATAAATAAATATACAAATAAATAAACAAAAACTCCTTTCTAAATTTCATACAAATCTTAATGAGGTCTTGGAAAATATCAGTTGCCTGCGTGTCTAGTTGTTAAAGGTCTTGCTGTAATTCTTCAAGATTTCTACAGGTTTGCATGGTGATTAATTAAGTATATTCTGAGGGCATTATTGTATGTACACTGATAATATTATACTTTTTATGAAGCCCTGAAATTGGTCAAGCTTGTTGTCATAAAATGGTAAATAATGTGCTAAATCTCCGCATGAAGATTTGTACTTGAAAATTGTCAAGAAAATTTCTGGATAACACGTTCCCTTTCACATACTTGAGACCTGCTTGAATCATTCTGTATAATTCACAGGTCATATTATGCGGTGGGCCATTAGAGTGTTAAATCATAACTTTACACTTTCGCATAAACTGTCAATCCACTTTATATTTTTGACATTACCATGGTAGCACATTCCTTTCCAGCTGTGAACATTCCCAGTGTTTTATCAAGAAAATTGAAGTCCAAGCAGCCCACAGCTGCATTTGGCACGAGGTCATTCCATTTCACCCAACCATTAATGTGTTGCTATGGCAACCACTGTTTCTCAATGGATATGGGGAAAAGCAGCAAAATCTTCATTCGCTTTTTTTATCGCTGCTTGCTCTTTTTTTTTTTTTTCTGCCTTCTTATTTCTCAACGTTAATTTTCGGCAGCTGTTAACCACTTGCAGTCGACTTCAAAACCATTTGTCAGAACTCTGTCCCAAGAAAATGTCGATAAATGCAGATGAGATTACATGTATTTTCTTCTCCTGTCAGGATTATAAAAATGTTTTTGCACTTGACAATTAATGATCGATTTGGATAGCCAAATATTATTATTACTCAGGCGATTAACTTTCCAAATAGTGCATGTTATAAATCCTGCCATAAAAAAAGTAGTCCCAATCTCTTCTCTGCCTCATAACTCACACATTCCGTTTTAGATTTTAGGATCTACCCATATTTTTCCTGCATTTATGTACACATTTTTTCTGCAGGAATAACCCATATCCATCACAAAATGTTACCATTATTTTCTTTATTTTCCTTGCCTGTTATTTTTTGATCATTAGATTATTGTTCCTTATTAAAAATGTTACGGTTTATAAAGAGACTTTTTTTTCCTGTAAAATTTTTGAAGTGTTGTGAGTATTTTTTTTTATTTTTAACGTGGTTAAGTTCTGAACTCATTTATAAACAGGATACGTAGGTGGGAAGGTCTGCCAGCAACTTGCAGATGGTCGTGGGTTTCCCCCCTTGGCTCTGCCCGGTTTCCACCCACCATAATGCTGGCCGCCTTCGTATAAGTGAAATATTCTTGAGTATGGTGTAAAATCAGTATCAGTCAAATAAATAAATAAATATAAACAGGATATGTTTGCTTTTATCTGTTGCTGGTAATGCAGTCCATTGTTATAGGCCTCAGTTAGCGCAGCACAATAACTAAAGAGCCACTCACAAGTGCGGTCACTATGAGTTCAAGTCTATATGGTGGTGGATTTTCCTTGGGTTCTGCCGGGTTTCCTTCCACCATAATGCTGGTCACCAACATGTATTAAAGTGAAATATAATTGAATACAGCTTGAAACACCAATTAGATATGAAGTAAATAAAATCAAGTCCTTGTGTTTTACAGGTGGAAAATTGACAAGTCACGCCTGAAGTTTAGACCTGCCCTGTTACACGTAGAAGTGATTCC
This sequence comes from Liolophura sinensis, assembly GCF_032854445.1. NCBI lineage: Eukaryota > Metazoa > Mollusca > Polyplacophora > Chitonida > Chitonidae > Liolophura > Liolophura sinensis. The sequence goes on along the minus strand of NC_088298.1, from coordinate 4,425,691 downwards.
ATTCTTTCATGGTGAGTGCTGTTAAGTTGTGCTTTTTTTGTTCTGGAGGTCTGAGAGTATAGCTGACTGAACCCTACACAAAGGCAGAGAATGAAAATTGATTTGATGATTTTTTTTTCTTTTTTGTACTGGAATCTGATAGCTAGGTGATTGATGTTTTTGTTTAGGGGAAACTTTTTTAATGTTAACCAATGAGACTAAATATGTTGATAATAGTTGCTCTACCCACTATTTTCAAGAATTTTTCACTTATACACCAGCAGTGAGTGGGTAAAATTCTGGCCTATACTCAAAGGATGTTTAAGCACTTCGGAAAATGCACCTTTGTGCAAAGTTTTTTAGGTCATTTTCTGTGACAAAAAATCTTGTGAAGTGTGCTATGTGATGTGTTTGTAATTCACGTAAAGTGCTACAATGTATTTTGACAGGAAGTTATACTTGGTAGCTAAAATTGAACACTGTGTGGTAAAGCGCCCTCAATGTGATGTATGAAATTTGAAAGTCTGAATGCATTGCTTTAAATTTAAAAGAAAAAAAAAATTGAAACAGTTTTCATTGATGGTGACTTTATTTTAAAATTGTCTTCCAGTACTCTGAAGTTTTGTCAGTTTCCTTCACCTATTAACCCTGACAACCGTTATATATGAAGTAAGAAATTCAGCAATACAGCATTTTACATGTAACACAAATCAAATAAAACTAAATAGATCTTTTCCCTGTACCCGTAAAGTCTCATGAGTAACGTTGAGAATGGTTAAACAAGAGTCAGATAAATAAATTTGTCCCATAATTTGCCTGTGTCAGTGATATAACAACAGTGACATAAATTTTCAATAATTTGAGCGTTATATAAATTACCTGAAATGAATTGGTCACATGAACTTCCATTGACTAGCTTATCCACTGAAAAAGTGCCTCTGCATACTGGACTATTTCTGGTGTTTTGTTGCCATGAAAAAACATAGCCCGGCTCACGATCACTTACAACACAGTGAGAGTGGTTTCTTGGTATCAAACTGTTAAGTTTTAGGGACACTGAATAGGCATAAAATTTATCTTCATGAAACGTGAAAATGTCAAAAGTGGGTGAAAGGAAGTGGGTCAACATTTGCAGTAGCTGGGACATCCGGCTAAAAGTTGATGTCATCTTACAACCAGGTCCCACAATAAGTGACTGGCATATGTTAAAATTTATTTTATATTTGATTAAGAAATAATGATTCTTCATTGAGATGCATCGCAGGCATCTGAGGGCTAAAATTTCAATTCTTCCACATGTCCCGATCTAAAATCATTTCTATTCTATTATACCTACTTTAAACTTTTACATATTTATTTGACACGAAAATGACACAAATGCAAGGCAAATTGCACAATCTTCCTCCCCTAGTTCGCTGCAGTCTGTCGTCCGCTGTCAACACCTGCTCGAGAGCATCATGCATTGGACCATACACACACAAAGCGGAAGCAATTAGCATGAGTATGTTGTCTGTGTTAATGAATTTGTGGCCTGAACACGTGTGATAACCCTTCTACTTTGAAAAGGTGTCGTCCGAGGTGGAGTTTTATGACGCAGGTCGTGATGCGTGTTCCGAACCATGCGTCTCTGATTTTAGACCTGTTGACATTCAACGTTGCATGTAGTAGGAAAATCCAAAGTATAATAGAATTGGTGGTTTACACTGTACCCAAAAATAAAGGTATGATGTCAAGACTGTGACAAATCAAAACAAACAACAGACTGAACAACTTGTCATTACTGATTAGTATAAAATGTGTTCCCAGAATGTTTCCAGAAAACCGGCCTGACAACAGAAATACAGCTGAGATTATTACACCTGTTTGGTGCCATCATGTCTGGAGCTCAGGTACGATTTTATTCTGCTAGATTTTATAAAGTTGCTGTAGTTGACCTAAAGTTTGGTCCATGACTACCATATTTATCAAAAGTTTGGTCCATGACCACCATATTTCACTTAATCATTAGACCATGACTACTGTATTATCACCTAAAGTTTGGTCCATCACTACTGTATTTCACCTAAAGTTTGGTCCATGACTACTGTATTTCACCTAAAGTTTGGCCCATGACTACTGTATTTCGCCCTAAAGTTTAGTCCATGACTACTGTATATGACTTCAAGTTTGGTCCATGACTACTGTATTTCACCTAATGTTTGGTCGATGACTACTGTATTTCACCTAAAGTTTGGTCCATGACTACTGTATTTCCCTAAAGTTTAGTCCATGACTACTGTATATGACTTCAAGTTTGGTCCATGACTACTGTACTCACCTAATGTTTGGTCGATAACTACTGTATTTCATCTAAAGTTTGGTCCTTGAGTATTGAGTATTTCACTTAATCATTAGTCCATGACTACTGTATTTCCCCCTAAATTTTGGGCCATGACTACTGTATTTCCCCCCTAAATTTTGGGCCATGACTATTGTATTTCCCCCCCCTAAATTTTGGGCCATGACTACTGTATTTCTCCTAAAGTTTGGTCTTGACTACCGTATTTTATCTATAGTTTGATCCATGACTACTGTAATTCACCTAAAGTTTGGTCTTGACTACCGTATTTCACCTAAAGTTTGGCCTTGACTACAGTATTTTATCTATAGTTTGATCCATGACTACTGTAATTCACCTAAAGTTTGGTCTTGACTACCGTATTTCACCTAAAGTTTGGTCTTGACTACCGTATTTTATCTATAGTTTGATCCATGACTACTGTAATTCACCTAAAGTTTGGTCTTGACTACCGTATTTCACCTAAAGTTTGGTCTTGACTACCGTATTTTATCTATAGTTTGATCCATGACTACTGTAATTCACCTAAAGTTTGGTCTTGACTACCGTATTTCACCTAAAGTTTGGTCTTGACTACCGTATTTTATCTATAGTTTGACCCATGACTACTGCATTTCACCTAAAGTTTGGTCCTTGACTACTGTATTTCACCTAAAGTTTGGTCTTGACTACCGTATTTTATCTATAGTTTGACCCATGACTACTGCATTTCACCTAAAGTATGGACCTTGACTACTGTATTTCACCTAAAGTTTGGCCCATGACTACTGTATTTCATCTAAAGTTTGGTCCTTGACTACTGCATTTCACCTAAAGTGTGGTCCTTGACTACTGTATTTCACCTAAAGTTTGGCCCATGACTACTGCATTTCACCTAAAGTTTGGCCCATTACTACCGTATTTCACCTAAAGTTTGGTCCATGACTACGGTATTTCACCTAAAGTTTGGTCTTGACTACCGTATTTTATCTATAGTTTGACCCATGACTACTGCATTTCACCTAAAGTATGGTCTTGACTACTGCATTTCACCTAAAGTTTGGTCTTGACTACTGTGTTTTCACCTAAAGTTTGGCCCATGACTACCGTATTTCACCTAAAATTTGGCTTTTGACTACCGTATTTCACCTAAAGTGTGGTCCTTGACTACTCTATTTCCCCTAGTGTTTTGTCCTTGACTACTGCATTTCACCTAAAGTTTGGTCCATTACTACCGTATTTCACCTAAAGTTTGGTCCATGACTACTGTATTTCACCTAAAGTTTGATCTTGACTACCGTATTTTATCTATAGTTTGGCTCATGATTGCTGTATTTCACCTAAAGTTTGGTCTTGACTACCGTATTTTATCTATAGTTTGGCTCATGACTACTGTATTTCACCTGAAGTTTGGTCTTGACTACCGTATTTTATCTATAGTTTGGCTCATGACTGCTGTATTTCACCTAAAGTTTGGTCTTGACTACCGCATTTTATCTATAGTTTGGCCCATGACTACCGTATTTCACCTAAAGTTTGGTCTTGACTACCATATTTTATCTATAGTTTGGTCCATGACTACTGTATATCACCTAAAGTTTGGTCTTGACTACCGTATTTTATCTATAGTTTGACCCATGACTACTGTATTTCACCTAAAGTTTGGTCTTGACTACCGTATTTTATCTATAGTTTGACCCATGACTACTGTATTTCACCTAAAGTTTGGTCTTGACTACCGTATTTTATCTATAGTTTGGCTCATGACTGCTGTATTTCACCTAAAGTTTGGTCTTGACTACCGCATTTTATCTATAGTTTGGCCCATGACTACCATATTTCACCTAAAGTTTGGTCTTGACTACAGTATTTTATCTGTAGTTTGGCCCATGACTACTGTATTTCACCTAAAGTTTGGTCTTGACTACAGTATTTTATCTATAGTTTGGCCCATGACTACGGTATTTCACCTAAAGTTTGGTCTTGACTACCGCATTTTATCTATAGTTTGACCCATGACTACCGTATTTCACCTAAAGTTTGGTCTTGACTACGGTATTTTGTCTATAGCTTGGCCCACGACTACCGTATTTCATTTAAAGATTAGTATGTAAAACAGCACATTTGGAAGCACATGAGGGCATTAAAATGAAACTTTTGATTCCTGATTCTCAGTTTTCAGATAGGAAACTAATAAAACTTTACAGGGAACTCTAACATGGCCCTATAAGGTGGATGAATCATTCAGAATAAAGAAAAATGTGTGACATGAAAAACGTACTTTAGGTGAAATTCAGTATGTTAATCATTATATGACAGGTTGACACCCGACATGACACTATTCAGCATTATGCTGAATTCCTCTCAGGGTGTCTGCTTGTGGGCTTCCCCAAGGCTCTGCCCATTTTCCTCCCACCATAGTGCTATCTGCCATAATCTATTAAAGTGAAATACCCTCTAGTACAGCGTAATACACCACTAAAGTCCTGTAACTCACTTTTCATTATGACAGCCTAGCTGCTTACAGTAACATTGACACTAGGTTAACTGTAGTTAACCAGTAGGTGTACATTTCAGCATTGCAACGTCTTAGGCTTAGGCTCAGGCTTGACTCGATGTAGGAAAATTCCAATTCCTCTAATTCCAAACGCTTTGAGAGATGGTAGATCCAGGCCCATTACTGGCTCGGGTCACATGTGAGGCCTTAAAAAAAGAAGAGGTTGGAACTTCCTCGCGTTGGGTTCAGCATGAAGACTGGTTGACCTGTATCAGTATAATTGCTCAGGCGGGGCGGCTTACTTGCCTTCAGGAAGTTGTCTCAGTGAAGCAGCTCCACAGCAGTGGAAATCCGTCTTGCAACAAGGAGATACATTACATGCACTCTAAGGATTTCTTCGTTGTCATATGACTGAAAAATTGCTAAGTATGACGTTAAACGCCAAGCACTCACTCACTCACTCACTCACTCACTCTAATTCCAAATAATTCATCATGTTCTTACTGTATTTGTTCTCCACAGCATAATGCCTTGAAAGCAATCACTCCCGCTACCTTAGACGTCTTGCTCAAGATCATTGGTCGAAACCAAAGCCAGCGACCAACCAATGAACAGAGGCACGACATGCTGAGCTTGAGGGACCTGGTGTTGAGATGTATCGTCAGAATGGTTCATGTCATACACTGTTGTAGTCCTGACCAGGTGTGTGAGCCTTCCTCTTGTGGGGGTATTAATGTCTGCCTGTGTGTGTGCCTGGCTGTCTGTGTGCCTATCTGTCCGTGTCTGTCTGTGTGTCTGGCTGTCTGTGTGCCTATGTGTCTGTGTCTGTCTGTGTGTTGAGATGTATCGTCAGAATGGTTCATGTTATACACTGTTTAAGTCCTGACTAGGTGTGTGAGCCTTCCTCTTGTGTGCAAATTAATGTTATATCTGTCTGTGTATCTACCTGTCTGTCTGTGTGTGTGTCTGGCTGTCTGTGTGCCTATCTGTCTGTGTCTGTCTGTGTGTTGAGATGTATCGTCAGAATGGTTCATGTTATACACTGTTGTCCTGACCAGGTGTGTGAGCCTTCCTCTTGTGTGCATATTAATGTTATATCTGTCTGTGTATCTGCCTGGCTGTCTGTGTGTCTGGCTGTCTGTGTGCCTATGTGTCTGTGTCTGTCTGTGTGTTGAGATGTATCGTCAGAATGGTTCATGTTATACACTGTTGTAGTCCTGACCAGGTGTGTGAGCCTTCCTCTTGTGTGCATATTAATGTTATATCTGTCTGTGTATCTACCTGTCTGTCTGTGTGAGTGTCTGTCTGTGTGTGTGCCTATCTGTCTGTGTCTGTCTGTGTGTTCACCTGTATCATCAGAATGGCTCACGTTATACACTGTTGTAGTCCTGACCAGGTGTGTGAGCCTTCTTCTTGTGTGCATATTAATGCTATATCTGTCTGTGTATCTACCTGTCTGTCTGTGTATCTACCTGTCTGGCTGTATGTGTGCCTATCTGTCTGTGTCTGTCTGTGTGTTCACCTGTATCATCAGAATGGCTCACGTTATACACTGTTGTCCTGACCAGGTGTGTGAGCCTTCCTCTTGTGTGCATATTAATGCTATATCTGTCTGTGTATCTGCCTGTCTGTCTGTGTATCTGGCTGTCTGTCTGTGTACTGAGGTGTATTGTGAGGATGGGTAAGGGTTTAAAACTAGTGTTGTTTGTTGTGTAACCCTATATTGCTGAACCTTGTTTCGTACCGAGTCAAATCCCCAAAAATGTGCAGTGTTTGAGGCATTGTGAGGAATTTTTTTCCTTGAGACCAGGACGAAAAGAGCTATTTAGGAAGAGGATGAATCAAAAGACACCTTAACGCTCACAGACATTTTCTTCTGACGTGCTTGGTAACTCCATGGTAACGTTCTCTACATGTCATGTTAAGGAGTACTTACGCGGCAGTGGGCTGTGTCCATGTTAAGGAACGGGAAACAGTTGATTCACTGGCACCCAATCCACATATGGCTGAAAGCTAAAACAGGATTTAACCTGCAGTGGTTGTGAGTTTCCCCCGGGCTGTGCCCGGTTTCCTCCCGCCATAATGCTGGCCGCCGTCGTATAAGTGAAATATTCTTGAGTATGGCGTAAAACACCAATCAAATAAATAAATAAATAAATAAAACAAACAGGATTCGGGTGATGTAAACAGAAATAGGCGTGCCCTCGGGCTATAGAAATAGCTCACATCTGATTGGTTAAAACTGATAATGTGGCATTTTTAATAGTGTCGATGCACAATTTTGCTTTCTTTGAACTGTGATATCTCAGTTGTGCAGCATCTCAAAATAAAAACTTCCTGTGGAGAACTTTATTGATGCAAGTATTCAGTTGGTTTAGTATTGTCTTTTATTTTAGTCCTGGATATTTTTTCAGGTATCTGCAAAATAAAAGGTGCTGAAATACTTAATAGGGGCAACTCAGTTTCCTGCACCCATAAAACATGCCACAAATCTTCGCCACACTTCAAGCATTTAAAGCATGAACCAGAACCTGAACATACCGTAAACGAACATAAATTTCTTCCATCACTAAATTGCCCATTTTTCTTCATTTTTGAGAGTTCCAGTTGAGTTAAGAAAGATGTTTTGAGGTTTGCTTAAAAGATGGGATAATATTCTATTTAAAGTCTTAGAACCAAAAATAATGTTTTGTGACGTTCATTTGCCTTTAAAAAAATGCGCTTTTGTGGGCGAAATTCGAGGTCATTTAGGGTACTTCACTTGAAAGCAGGATTCTTAAGTTTTCTACAAAGTATCACACTTCATTTTTTAGAAGGGATTTGATAGATGTAAAACAAAATGGCAGTACTGAACCAATGGCTGGTGTGAATGGAGGTAACCATATTTGAGATGTTGAGGTAAACGTGACGTCATAGTGCTATCAACAATGGCAACGTGCTAAAGTCCTGTCAAAATGTACTTTCACTAAACTTTTATTATGTCCCCCAAAAATATCAAAAAACTATTGAATGTGGATTGAAGATATACCAGTACAAACACTAGTTTTTCATTGAAGATAGATTATAAGCATTTCCTATCTTATCCTATCAGCAAATGTGAAATGAGTACAGAGTTATGGATTACCCATTCATCAGGAAGTAAAAATGTATGTTTTGTTGTTACAGAGACAAGTTGAGGTGGGACAGGTGATGGAGGGTTATCTCCACTTGTTACTGAATGATGAGACAGAGGGTGCTGGTGAAGAAGAAAATCAACAAAAGCTCAATATGATTGGTAAGTAGATGAATGAAAGATGAAAAGGAATAAATGAATATTTGTAAGTTTGTTTGTTTGTTTGGCTGGCTAGGGTTAATGTTGCTTCAACATTATTTTGTTCATTTTCTAACAGTATCTCCTTATAACAGATCAGAACCAACGATGACATATTTTATACAGTGCTGCCTCACTAGAACAACATCCTGGAGACACCAGACATGACACTCCTATCTAGTCACATTATACTGACACCGGGCTAAACTGTAATTGGTCTGTTTGTTTTATTTTGAGCACCAGGCAAGGTTGTACCAGGATTACTGTGGATAATCAAGTTTTAGATATGGTTTGATTTAGAGATCTGCTTCTGTTTGAGGATGACGCTCTGTCCCCGGTGTCATCTTTTCGACGCTAAATGGAGATTATAGCCTGATAATCCAAGAGCTAGCTGAAATTTAATTGACATGAGATCTATTAAAATCTTGACTGTTTCATGGGGCAGAGTATGCCTACCTGACTACAGAAACCCTTGTCTTAGGTGCACTTTGTAGTGGGTGGGGGCAGTGGGGCTCATTCCAATCACCCCCCAGTTTTATTTGACTTGGGGCCTATATGACTGACACCAATGCTGTGTTAAAAGGAAAGTCATACTTATTGTGAATTAACTGTTAAAGAAAAAATATGCGGTGGAAAGAACACTTAAGACAAAGATTAGTTAGTACTAATTACGCATTTATGGGACATAAATTCAAACCTACAACACTGAAACCAGATATGAAATGTTGAGTGTGGTCTAAATAGCAAATATCACCAACAGACAAGACTGTTGTGGAAAGCCGTGGCACTTAGGAAAAGGTCAAAGGTCAGTTTGCACCGAACGACCTTTGATTCTACTTTAGTTGACAAAGAACCTACATGACTGATAATTAGTGGAGAATGTAGTTTGATTTCTTCATCAATAATCAGTTGACTGTGTGAATGAAAATGTGTTTAACACCATGGAAAAGATTCTGATCCTTTCAAACCAAATTCTGATAAGACCAAATATAGTGCAAATGTGTTTGTTCAGCATGTGTAACATCCTCATTTATAACATTATTACACAAAGACAATATATACCAAGAGGACAGGTGGTCCAAACTATCCACCATACAAAAATTATTTTCAAGTGTCCTATCCACCATACAAAAATTATTTTCAAGTGTCTTTTTTCTCTTTAATGAAAAGACGATAGGGTTCAGGTTCAAGTCTGTTTGACTGCAAGCATTTCTCTATGCATGCGTCAAAAATACCCAGGTTGTATAAATTAGTACCCTAATTTTTCAACCGTCACTGTGACCAATGTTTGGAAACATTCTCAGAGACTTAGGTAATGTAGAGAAATAATGTGTTTTATTAACCTTGCCTCTTAGACAAACAACTAATTTTTGTTGTCATTTTAATGATAATTGTGTGCATAAATTCCACTGAAAAAAGTGCTTTGCTGGTTGAAAAAGTTGAAGATTTATCTTAACATACCAAAGCCTGTCAAATATTAGACTCTGCTGATAATAGAGCACGTAAATGATTTTTTTTTTTTTTTTTTTTTTTTTTTTTTGGATTTGAGGGGGAAATTTATTGTGGGAAATTAGGGGGATTCCCTCGTATCGTTTACCTAGTCATATATACATGTAAGCTACGTCCGTGTGTTGTGGCTGCAGATTCTAAAATGATAGATCAAATCTTTGTGTATATGTACCTACATTCTGAACTTATTTTTCCTTTTCATTCATTTTGTTAACTTTGTGTACTTGTACATACATGTACATATACCTTGTCATTCATTGTGCTTCTGTTGCTAATACGAATACAGACAAATTCATTACAACAGAAGTAATACATGGATGTCAAAGTCACTCATGCGAAACATCCCTGAAGTGGGTCATGCATGTATTTTGTCATATGTAGCAGACTGAAAAGCTCAAGTTCATAACTGTTTTTTTTTTATTTTTTTTATTTTTTTATATTCGTCTTTTTCAAACATGCTTCTGCTTTTCTATAAGCCTTTGGCTGCAAGCATGAAGGAAGTGGCCTCGTAATTCTGTTCAGTTTCACATTTTACCTGTAGCAGGTAGGTTAAGCCCTAACTGTAGACTAAACTCTGCATGATGGTTTCGTTAACCTGCTCGTGATACCCCTCAACAAGAAGGTAAAATAGGTCCTGTTTTCAGTTCGAGGAAATAAGTTGTCAAATCATGTGGAAATACATGTAGCTAACATATGCTGGTTTTATAATCTGGTATTGGGATAGCTTAGGTGCTTTGTTTTAATGCTACACGACCTCAGCTATTGGTCAGTTTTATATGGTACGGATAGATGGCTTTGGATCAACTTACTATGTGGTCACAGAGTTTAATGTCAAGTATATTCCTGTGGAATTTTTTCTTTTGTTTTCTTTTTTCCCCCCTCCAAACAAAGCTTTTCTTTCATGGGAACCTAATTTCAGCTTTCAGTCAAGAAGTGACTTCTTACAATGTTATTTAGCATTCAATATTGGGTACATATCAGAGCTGGTCAAAGGTTCAAACCCAGCTTTCGGCGGGGAATTTGTATAGTTTGCCCCACTTTCACTGCTTGTGACTGGGTGTTTACCCAATCTAACTTTTACTGAAGGTGACTTGTCTTCCACCAATATGGCATGCAAGTCTGTACGTTACACATGGGAAAGTTTGCCAGTAACATGCCAAAGGTCAGTGGTTTATTCAGACATTCTGACCACCATTGTACATGCAACATTTCTAGAATAAGAGTCAGACTACAATCAAATAAATAAATACACCTAGGTAAATTGGGGGTACCTGTACATACCTGTACATACATACATACATTCATACATACATACCTGCACATACACACATACATACACACCTGTACATACCTGTACATACATACATGCATACATACCTGCACATACACACATACATACATGCATGCATACATACATACATACATACATACATGCATACATACATACATACCTGCACATACATACATACCTACCTGTATATACGTACATATATATCTGTAGATATATACCTGTACATACATACATACATACATACATACATACATACTTGCATTATGTTTTTCCATATTCTGTTTAGGTGTAACCATGTAACTATGAAGTATGTGTATTTGTATTTGACCATATTCAAGCACAACACACACCCGAAGACTTCCAGGTCTAGAGATGGCCTTAGAGATGGCCTTCTGCTAAACAAGCCTGTGATGGATTGCATGCAGTGCACATGTACATCAGAGACATTGTGCTTCATTGTAATCCTTACCATGTTGTGATTTGTCTGACTTTTATAGCTCTGTACAAAAAATATAAATATATGTATATAAATGCATATATACCATGTGGTTTTAAAGCGTTCCTGAATGTAAAAACATGTAGTAATTTTTCGTGTTGTGTAGATGGATTAGAGCTTAGAATGAATACAGTGAACAAGTGCACATATATTTATGTACACATGCAGCATGGTGTAACCTCAGTACACATTTAGGTGTATGTGTACATATAGAGGTGCTGCATTAGTCTGTATACCTTTACAGCGTGTGTAAAAAGCATGTGTTCTCTTTGTGAATGAAAGGCGATTGCTTTTGTTGTCCCATTCCTGTAATGTCAGTATACCTTTTGACAAAATGGGCATATACAGGTACTTTTAGAAATCGGCCTGCATGTACATGCACTTCTACATGTATGTCATAGGCCTGTTGTACTGAACATTGAAGGTTGACAAACTCAGAAATACATATTTGTGTCCATACAAAAGTTATTGTAAGGCCACCCCAATGTTAATTTTTATTTTACAGATATAGTGAGTGAGTGCTTGGGGTTTTAGGTCATAGTCAACAATTTTTATGACAATGAATGAATTCTTAGAGTGCAAGTAATGTGCTACCTTTGTTGCAGGACGGTTTTCCACGCTCTTTTATCTAGTGCTGCTTCACTAAAAAAGCGTTATCGAGGGCAAATAAGCCGACCCACCCAAGCCATTATACTGAATAGGGGTCAACTAGTTGTTTGGGGGGGGGGGGGGGGGGGAGGGTAACTGTATATATATATTACTAGCAATTAAATCTTAAAACACCTTTCTAAACTCAGTAGAACTCTCAGAATCAGGAAAAATGGGCAGGTTAGTCATGGATGAAATTTATGGTCATTTAGGTAGGATTTAGGTTTGTACAGGTACTGGTGGATAGGATTTAGGTTTGTACAGGTACTGATGGATAGTATTTAGGTTTGTACAGGTACTGATGGATAGGATTTAGGTTTGTACAGGTACTGATGGATAGGATTTAGGTTTGTACAGGTACTGATGGATAGGATTTAGGTTTGTACATGTACTGATGGATAGGATTTAGGTTTGTACAGGTACTGATGTGTAGGGTTTAGGTTTGTACATGTACTGATGTGTAGGATTTAGGTTTGTACAGGTACTGATGTGTAGGATTTAGGTTTGTACAGGTACTGATGGATAGGATTTAGGTTTGTAACAGGTACTGATGGATAGGATTTAGGTTGTACAGGTACTGATGGATAGGATTTAGGTTTGTACAGGTACTGATGTGTAGGGTTTAGGTTTGTACATGTACTGATGGGTAGGATTTAGGTTTGTACAGGTACTGATGTGTAGGATTTAGGTTTGTACAGGTACTGATAGATAGGATTTAGGTTTGTACAGGTACTGATGTGTAGGATTAGGTTTGTACAGGTACTGATGGATAGGATTTAGGTTTGTACAGGTACTGATGGATGGGATTTAGGTTTGTACAGGTACTGATGTGTAGGGTTAGGTTTGTAAGGGGTACTGATGGATAGGATTTAGGTTTGTACAGGTACTGATGTGTAGGATTTAGGTTTGTACAGGTAGTGATGGGTAGGATTTAGGTTTTGTACAGGTACTGGTGGATAGGGTTTAGGTTTCTACAGGTACTGATGGGTAGGATTTAGGTTTGAAACAGGTACTGATGGATAGGATTTAGGTTTGTAATCGGAGTAACCTTTGCTATACATGTTCATAATTACAGAACCGTAATATGGCATAATCTTTACATTATATTGTCATGATTATCAATCTTGGTAAACTTTGGAAATAATTAAATTGACATTAGGTGAAATTAAACCCAATCAGGAAGTTTTAAGTAATTGTAATTTGTGTCATCTGTCGAGAGCTGAGAGGCATACCAAACTGGTGATGCATGTTGGCCTGTAATTCACAACCATATATATGTATTTGTACTTAACCTATTTCCTCTAATTTTTGGGACACCTGTTCTGCTCATTTTAGCCAGGATATAGGTAATTGTAGCAGGGATATTGAGTTTCTTTTTTTTTTGGTCACATGGTTAGACCATCTCATGAACAACACATTCGTATATTTACTTTTCCAAAGGTTGGTAAAGAAATGTAATGTTGTACTTTCAACACTACTAATATCTGTCCCAATAATTAGAAGAATTAGGGTATTTGTACCTATTTTATGGGAAAGTCGGTTGCCCAAGTGGCACTGGTATAGCTGCACATGTAGGTGGTGAACAGTTATCTGGTTGCCTGCAAATGTATGTGTGTGTAGATACTTGATTCTGAGGTCACTAGTTCAAAACCTGAAGTGGCAGGCGTGGAAGTTACCAAACTGTGTGTATATCCTTTGAGATTTGGGAATGTTAGTTGGTTTTACAGTTAAATCTAGGAAAACATGTTGCACGATTTATTTTCACCTTATGTTACTTGTACTGTCAAAGACTGTGCATTCATGTCGGTCACTCGTAGTGAAAAAAATGTTGATAAATCACAGGCGAATGGAACTCGACTGACTGGACTAAAATTAAATTCCTGGTTAAAGTAGAACTCCAGTGCTGGACCTTCCAGACTGCACCTGAATGCTTTTATGTTCCCTGAATCGATTACGGTAATTTAAAATTTAAACTGGCATTTCTATGCGCCACCAATCACTGTTTCCATTCAATATGATTCAAGCCTTACTTATTCTGGCCAGTGATACTTTTTTAAAACATAAAAGAATGGCTTGATTGTAAGTTTTTGGGTGTAATTTATTGGTTGATACCTATAATTGTGATGTCAACGGTGGTAACTGTCAAAAACAACTCTGTGGATGAGGAATCAGAACGCTACATGGTCCTGTGTTCTAGAATACTTATTGTTTACTCCAGGCGCTCCAGGTTCTTCCACCTAGACATCTCACCTCGGGCACAGAAGTAAAAAAAATATTGAGCGCTGGCATTAAACAGTAATCAAATAAGCTAAACGTCTGTTGTGTATATTTCAGGAACAATCAATGAAATGATGACGTGCAGGGACAAAGGAGCTCTTCAGGTCACGCTGATCAATGGCGGTACATTTGATGCCTTCGTACACTCCTACAGAAGACACCAGTAAGTCCGGCTTTTATCACTGGTATTTCTGTAAATAGTTGTAGCGGTCAAGTGGAATTTGAGATGTGGAGTATTTTGTAATTCACGGTTTTACTACCAGTATACTTTTAGTTTAAGGGACATACTGCTGAAAACTATTTCAGAATTTTTGAGTTGGTTCAGCAAAATACAAAAATGAGTTGTTTATGAGACCTAACTAAACCTCCTGGGCCTATATTTTTCGAAAAATGACAATTAAGAGAATTATAAGGGGAAATTCGTTACTGGTCTAAACTGTCTGCCCGACAAGATAGCATGCAAATGAAGAAGCGCAAAGATTCCCACAATGCAATGTTCTCTCATGGATTGCACATGTAAACAATGTGATAGATTGAAAGCGAATTAGAAGTCTAGTAAACCAAATATGAATTCCTTTCTGTCGATATTGTTTTATAAAGTACTTGTAATTCCCAACAATCTGAAGTTACACAGCCCGACCATATAATTACAACACAGTGCCAAGTCTGACATTTCAATTGACCAAGCATTACCTGTTCTCTAGACAACATGGGGAGGTTGCTGACTAAAACAATCAGGTTTTCTAGTCAGTAGACATCTGGAAGTATCAGCTACGTAGAAGACATGAAATAACAGCACAATGTTTATTTACATTCATGGTTTCGTCTTTTGAGCGGTAGTCTCCAATTTTTCATATACATGTAAATGTGACGTGTGCCCGTTTATCTGTCAGTCTGTCCGTCTGTCCATCTGTAAGTCTGTCCGTCTGTCCATCTGTCAGTCTGTCCGTCTGTCAATCTGTCAGTCTGTCTGTATGTCCATCTGTCAGTCTGTCCGACTGTCCTACTATCAGTCTGCCCGTCTGTCAGTCTGTCCGTCTGTCAGTCTAACGTTTTGTTGTTGTTATATCCCTAACTGTTCTTCCATACATGTAGTTGACAGGCAGTGATGCTCAAACTCTGGCCATGTCTGTCTGGGTGTCATGAATGCTGCCTTAGCTGGCTCCCCTTTAGCAAAGAGTAAGTAGCCTATTCGCTTCAGCCTATCTGTTACTCAGACCTGGCATTAAAATTCTTTCTTTTACTTCCTAGCTAGGCTACATGTACTAGCTGATTTAACATGTGCCTGTAGGCCTACCTCATAGTTTGAACAGCTGACAAAATTCAAATAGAAACTTTCACAGTAATCAAAACCAGTATGCTTCATGGGTTTTTTCTTGAATTATAAATTGTTAGGCTTTTAAAGAAATTCAGCTATAACTCTTAAAGTAGGTCTAGGCCTCTCGGATATATCCTACTAGTTGGATTGCTCCTTATTTAAAACTCAGCTGGATGTTTATTGAAAGTACTTCCCATGCTTTGATTTCTTTTCAATTTTGACACCACCAACTAATTTTGCAAGGTAAAATGAAAACTTAACTGGCCTCCCTTTACTCAGATGGTTAAATGATGATCACGCCAATCAGTTTTAAAAAAAAAATAAATTAAACCTGTGTCAAATAAATATGCAGTTGAGCTACTGTGATTCTTCAACCATTTTGCATGTTTGCAAGGTTGTTCAAGCATGTTGGTAGACATTGCTCTTTTTGTGAAGCCCTAAAATTGGCTAGCAGAAACAATGTAGTTTTGTCTCCACAGTCAAATTAAAAATGTGCATAAATTGAACTGAAAGGGGCTTTTCCATATGCAAAATGGTTGAGTAATTAGGGTACCAGATAAACATGCGTGTATAGTTAAAATTTTGCCGTTTTCAGGAAAAGTTTCGAGACAAGGTCGGCTATACAAAATTTGTGGACGCTCTGAAAAGTCTGGGACAAACCGTCGATGGAGCTTCTGCAGGCAGTTTTAGGACTGGTGAGTGTGGTAAGCTAGACATACACTGAAGCTTCCCACGTGGTTAACACCCAACTCGACTCAACGCAACCGTTGTGTTCTGGTCCAAGAACTTGTGTATGCTATAGTATTGTATTGGCACAATTCAACTAGAGTTCTTCCTCTCCGCTTGTACGTGGAAGGCCTGTCAGCAACCTGCAGTTAGTCATGGGTTTCCCCTGGGCTCTGCCCGGTTTCCTCCCACCATAATGCTGGCCGCTGTCGTATAAGTGAAATATTCTTGAGTACGGCATAAAACACTAATCAAACAAATAGATAAATAAGAGAGTCATTTTTGTATAGGCCGGTTCAGTTTGTTCAGGTAAGTTCAGTTGTTGGGAAAGTAAACACTATAACGAAGTATATATATCAGAGATGAAAGACTGTTTAAAGTACGGCAATTAAAACAGTCGTCTTGATGGAACATACCGTATTCACATGTGTAAACATTTCCCTTTCCTTTTCCCTTTTAAATGTGTAGTGCTTTGACAACTCCAGCCAGTGACGTCTCAAGGCGATACATGATACTTCAGTATTTCGGTCTTATGTAGACACACGGTTGCATTTTTTTTATCATTTTTTCCAAGGCCTGCTAAGCTCCAAAAGTCCTGGATGGATGACTTCACTGTCAGATTTTTAAACAGCGCCTTAGGACATGTTAATAATGAAACAGCAAGAATTGGATGTATGAGACAAGAAGGATTCAACTTAGCCTTTACACAAAACATTGTCTTTGTCACAGGTCTTTGTTTTGGCAACGCAAAATTAAGACACAACACAGTGATGGCCCCAACAAAGATAAGGGGCATGCAGGCCAAATAATTTTGCATACAAAAACCACTTTAGGTGAACCTACGTACAGAAGGTCAGACTGTGCTGTGGCGTTCACACCACTATATGCAGGCAGTAACAAGCTGGGCAAGGGGCAGCTAAATTGCCCATATTACATACAATAGCCAACCTTTTTTTTCTAGTTATTGGCATGCCTTTCACACTTGAAACATGAATACTCCTTTTAATAACGCCCCCCACCCCCCTACCCCCAACAAGTTAAGCTGAATTTCTTGGTGCCGCCATGTTGTTGTTATTGTACAGATTAATGTCAAAAGAAATTTAATTTCCTGACCTTATAATTCTGAATTTGCCCTTGTTCAGGTGGTGGAGGGAGACTACGAGGAAGATTGCATTCACAAAGTGCACAACACGGAGGCTGCGTTGATGTTGTTACACTGGCTTCCCGACATCCAGTCACATCAGCTCCAAATATGGCTGTCTGAAAACCTCTGCAAGCTGTGTAGCCATGGCAACCACAACCGCATGAGCTGCTGCTCAGGAGGTCTGATTGGAGGAATTCTGAACGTGCTCAGTCGAGAGAAACAGATCAACGCAACTGCTGTGTGTGAGTAGAAAGAAATTTGTGCAGTCGTAAGCTGCGCCTGCTGTGTCCGATTTATAACACCACCCGAAATTCTGAACCATTATGGTTGGAATGATTGTAGTCTGTGGTATGAAATGCGCTTTAAAAACAGGCAGAATTGGAGGCGTTGTACGATCAGAATTTGGGTTTTTCCACTGGTTTTTTCCATCCGCTTGTCATCACTAAAAGTTTCAAGTGTTTGGAACACTAACAGTGCTGAATCTTCATTAAAGACTTGCAGGAAACCATTACAAAAGTTATCGTTGAAAAAAAAATATTGCACAAACGTTAATGATAGGTATTGTATAAATTTATTGATTTATTTGTTTGATTGGTGTTTTACTCCATACTCAGGAATATTTCACTTATACAACAGCAGCCAGCGTTATGGTGGAAGGAAACTGTATTTGTTAGTTAATGGTAGGACATCGACCAAGTCTGTAAATGAATATTTCTCAAACAATGAACCTAACTGATACAGTTAAAGGGTTATTGTCTGATACAGTTAAAGGATTTACTACTAACTCATAGGTAGCTACCCTTGTATGTACTGCTAAATTAAAGGTAAACCAAATATTGAACAGTGCATTAATCTGAGCAATATGACACTTGAATCACTACCTCACGAGGCAGATTGTATGTATTTTTTCGAACAACAATCGGCAGTCTCCTCCGAATTAAGTCCAACAGATCGTCGAAGAACCCTGGAGTTATTTCCGATTTCCAGACGATTTGACCATCTTGGATTTACAGCACAAGACAGAGGGAAGAACCCACCAAAAACAGCCATGTCTGCATGCTTTTGTTAGTTTACAGCTGACAGTTACGAGAGGAATTCAAATGAATTTCCACAAGGGCACCTGCACAGAGTGGCTATAAAATATTGTTAACTGAACTGAAAGCTGATTGTAGATCTCTGTACACTAACGTTGACGTCCACATAGCACGTGTGTTTATATTGCACACGACCCTAGGCCTATATAGGGATAGGCTATTCGGCATGCCGACATTAAGATGTACCGGTAGCTGTCATCACATATGGGTGTCGATTTAGAATCCCTTGGGTAATAGAAGGATAGTTATTGTCAAATAGACAGAAGAAAAGAATGGTAAACAAATACATATAAATAAGTATATTTGCTTCTGTGTAGCTAGAATCCATCTAGAAAATGATATCGTTTTCAAACGAATTCCCAGGTTATTTAGGCCAGCTAGACTTGGGTTGACCATCTGTCATCCACTAAGCTGTACTGGTGGCTGGCTGGAGAGCGGCTTGGGCAATAAATCTATTGTTTGTTGTGGGTTTAAAGTCATTATTACCTTTCACAGAAGAAGAATACACTGTTTAAACTAGTTATAATCTTTAAATTAGTACCGATAGCTAAATCTGGACACACTCTTTAATATCTCAATATGTCCAACAATTAACAGGGCTTAAGACAATGTTAGATGTGTTGTTATAGAAGTTATAGTTCGTTATGATAATTAAATTAATTGCACTTTGTTGTTATTTGATCTGTTTACCTTATAAATGTAGGTCATCTGATCAACTTGTTGGAAGCTTTGGGCAAGTATTCCATCACATCATCTGAGCTCAAACATCTGATTGGTCTGTTAAGGCTGGATGAAGAGGACCAACAGGTTTGTAACGGAGTCAGTGATTGGTTAAAACATGGACTGTTTCAATACAAGCCAGTCAGCATTAGCGCTGTATGCTTTATTACTAAGCATGATCTCTAGGTGTCGGGCACAGAAAATGATTTCATCTGTATGTTTCCGTTTGTAACAAAGATATTTTCAGAACAAAACCAGTGAAATAACTTGCATGAAATTTTGATGGAACGGAAACTTAGGACAAAGGAAGAATTGATTGACAGATGCAGATATGGGAATACGTACCAACATGTCAGCATTTGTTGGTGTCCTCACATTGGACCAAAGTAATGTTATACCCACTGTCGACCACTGTCGAATTTATTTGTATAAATAACTTTAATAACCTGTGTTGTAATAAAACACCAACAAAACACAGTAGGCCATTGATCTATCAAGTCAATGATGACCCAGGAGCTTCCCATCAATGCGTCACTGTGAGTTCAAGTCCAGCTCATGCTAGCTTCCTCTCCAGCCATATGTTGGTAGGTCTTCTAGCAACCTGTACATGGTTGTGGGTTTTCCCCGGGGAAGTGATAATATAAGTTAAATATTGTTGAGTGTGGCGTATCAAATAAATAATCAAATATATAAATAAAATCAAGTCATTGCACAATATGCTTATTTCGCAGAATGCCTATTGCTCTCGCCTGATGAGGTCTTTGTCAACAATGGCCAGGCGAGATGGCAAAGACGGAGCTCTTCAGTTCATCTATATTCAAGATCCCATGGATGTAAGGAAAATGTTTGACTTATCATATCTTTTGTTTGTCTGTGTCTTTAAGTCAAAAGGTTTGTCAGATAGCTGGTGAAGGTTGATTATAATTATATTTATGGTCATGTCAGTTGGACAGTCACTCATTTTGGTTTCACAAATTATTGTGTTTTTCTTTCATGCCTTAGATCATATCAGTTGGATATGTACTTGTTTTAGTTTCACAGGTTCTAGTCTTTTTGCCTGAGGGATTATTGTCAGTTTGGCAGGTACATGTTTTCGGGGTTTTCATCCCTAAAGCCATGTCAGTTGGATAGGCGCTTATTTTAGGTGTACACATCGTAGTTTTCTTTGCCTTAAACGTTTTTGTTTTTCTCTTTTTGCCTGAGGACGTAATCATTTTTTGTCTTTGTGCCTGTGGTCTTTTCAGTGGCTACACCTTATTTGTTTCACAAATTATGTTTTCTCCACGATATAGCTGAAATATTGCGACATTATGAAACCTCAACCATTCATTCATTCATTCAAATTGGGGTATCATACTGCTTTCCTCTCCTCTCCTCTCCAGTCGTGCGTGGAAAGGTCTTCCAACAACTTGCAGATGATCTTGGGTTTCCTCCCACCATAATACTGGCCACCGTCATATAAGTGAAATGTGCTTAACTACGGCGTAAAACACCAGTTATATAAGTAAATAAATTAAACAGGGGTAACTTTACCTTCGATCTTTATTTTTCCTCTCTCCCCAGGGTATCTCACTATGTCAGAACCTCAAGAAGTGGCCAGGGGGTGGGTTCTCCTTCCATGGATGGGTGTGTCTAGACACTGACATTGACCTCACCTCTCACTGTAGTCAGGACCCTCAGCTTTACAGACGGCAGCTCTACCTGTGAGTAAAACACGTCATACTGTGTAACATGCCATCAGGGCCCTCACTGTAGTCAGGACCCTCAGCTTTACAGACGGCAGCTCTACCTGTGAGTAAAACACATCATACTGTATAACATGCCATCAGGGCCCTCACTGTAGTCAGGACCCTGAGCTTTACAGACAGCAGCTCTACCTGTGAGTAAAACACGTCATACTGTATAACATGCCATCTGGGCCCTCACTGTAGTCAGGACCCTGAGCTTTACAGACGGCAGCTCTACCTGTGAGTAAAACACATCATACTGTATAACATGCCATCAGGACCCTCACTGTAGTCAGGACCCTGAGCTTTACAGACGGCAGCTCTACCTGTGAGTAAAACACGTCATACTGTATAACATGCCATCAGGACCCTCACTGTAGTCAGGACCCTCAGCTTCACAGACGGCAGCTCTACCTGTGAGTAAAACACATCATACTGTATAACATGCCATCGGGACCCTCACTGTAGTCAGGACCCTGAGCTTTACAGACGGCAGCTCTACCTGTGAGTAAAACACGTCATACTGTATAACATGCCATCAGGGCCCTCACTGTAGTCAGGACCCTCAGCTTCACAGATGGCAGCTCTACCTGTGAGTAAAACACGTCATACTGTATAACATGCCATCTGGGCCCTCACTGTAGTCAGGACCCTCAGCTTTACAGACGGCAGCTCTACCTGTGAGTAAAACACGTCATACTGTATAACATGCCATCTGGGCCCTCACTGTAGTCAGGACCCTCAGCTTTACAGACGGCAGCTCTACCTGTGAGTAAAACACATCATACTGTATAACATGCCATCTGGGCCCTCACTGTAGTCAGGACCCTCAGCTTCACAGACGGCAGCTCTACCTGTGAGTAAAACACATCATACTGTATAACATGCCATCAGGGCCCTCACTGTAGTCAGGACCCTGAGCTTTACAGACGGCAGCTCTACCTGTGAGTAAATCAGGGCCTTCACTGTAGTCAGGACACTCAGCATCACAGACGGGAGCTGTGTGAGCGAGTAAAACACGTCATACTGTATAACATTACATAACCTTGATGGCTTGAAAGAGTAGACGACTTTGGATCAAATGTACATATACATTAACAAAATATCTCTCAGGTTATTTAAAAGACATAACTTAGCAGAGGCGAGACGTCATAGTTCAAAGTATTTAGTCTGAGATTGCTCTGGTGTTGGGTTTTGCAAAATTTTGTTCCGCCAAGGATTGCCCCAAAACAACATCAGAGCGCGCTCCATTTAAAAACCTAATGCGGTAATTGTCACGGCATTTTAGATGAAAATTTCCCATCCGATATCTCCCCAAGGCCTGAAGTTTACAGACACTTGTGTTTTTTATCGTTTTGTCTGTTGATGTAACACAAGCACAACGTCAATCGGTTATTTCCCAGGCCATGTGGGCCAGAGATTCCGTGATGATGTTCAAAGAAAACAGGTGTAACTGCATCAGGTTTTTAAATGGAGCGCTCTCTGACATTGATTCGGGGCTATCCTTGGCCGAACAAAATTTTGCCAAACCTAATGTCAGAGCAATCTCTGACTAAAAGTGTATTAAGCAAAACCCCGTACGTTGAGACAAACAAAAGCATCACCATGTTACCAGTTTTAAGCAGTTTTCATGATAACATACACCGTAGTAGGGCATGGCTGTGAAAGAGTGCTATATTTGTGTTTCCCTGTTACAGGATAACAACAGGGGCAGGCTGTGGATTTGAAGCTTTCTTCACACCAGACTGTAACCTTGTCGTAGCCGTTTTCAACAAGAAGGAGTGCTCCTCCGTCACTGTGTCCGATTTCCAGTTTCAAGATCAATGCTGGGTGAGTAAAAACAGGACACAGAACTTTTGGAAACATAAGATTTTTGGTCATGAATACAGAAAAAGTAAATTCATTCTGTCGATATTAATACAGTGTGATTCGAAATAAAAATAAACACATGTACTGATACAGGATTAACTTTAAAGTCTTTACAGAAAGTACTTTACTACAACATAACGGAGGGATTAGATCACCAGTCAAATAAATAAATGAATCGGTGATTATTTCTGACATACAGCATTCCATCCAAGTGGTACACTCCAGTTCCCGACGACCCTTTGCTCACAAATTTGAAGTCTCTGTCTACATTGATGGCAAGCTTGTTCTCAGCAAACAGCTCAAGTTTCCCAGCTTGACTGAGGTAATGCATATATGAATATTTAGTTACCCTCTACATGGATGGGAATCTTTTACTTTAGTTCTTTAGTGTGAGGCTTGAACTTGGGTTGTTGTTTTAGTGAACTTCTGAAAAATCAAGAATGACGACACAAAATCTGCGCGAACACCGTAGGCACTGTAATTGCAAGAGAGCAAATTTTTTTTTGGCCATTTATTTGATGGGTGTTTTACACCATGCTCAAGAATATTTCACTTATATGACGGCAGCCAGCGTTATGATGGGAGGAAACCGGGCAGGGCCAGTGGGAAATCCACGACCATCTGCAGGTTGCTGGAACGCCCTCCCACGCACGGCCGGAGAGGAAGCCAGCATGAGCTGGACTTGAACTCAAAGCCACTGCATTGGTGAAAGCCATTCAGGCCCTATAACTTCTGAATTATTAGCTTAAATGATGGACTTTTTTAGTTTTTAATTTTATTTCTGAATTATTAGCACAAATACTGAGTATTGACCATCACTGTATTTTTGGGGGGGTTTCGCTTTCATGAATCCATCAAATTTGTCATTCCAGCCCAATGTTTCCTGCCGCATTGGCTGCCCAGTCATACGGAATAGCTTTGACCCTGAACAACTCGTGCCTCCAATGTCTCCGACGGCACATGAGGGCAAGTCCTCAAAATCACCAATCAAGTCTTTCTTTCAAACGTCAGCGAAATCAATCGTTTCAAATCACCCGGGCGTCAGCAATATCCCAGGGGGAACGCAAGACGACATCTGGGGCGTGGCCATTCCTCTGATTGGTCAGATCGGCTCCGTGTGTCTTTTCTGTGAACCACTGCAGGAAAAACAAGTTGAAGGTCTACATTTGCTGGGTATGTTATATATGTGTGTACACAAACATGCACGTCAGTCTGGTTACAGGTATAAACCTAAACACATCCGTCTGATTACACGTATAAACCTAAACGAGTCAGTCTGATTACACGTATAAACCTAAACACATCAGTCTGATTACATGTATAAACCTAAACACATCAGTCTGATTACATGTATAAACCTAAACACGTCAGTCTGGTCACATGTATAAACCTAAACACATCAGTCTGATTACACGTATAAACCTAAACATGTCAGTCTGGTTACACGTACAAACCTAAACACGTCAGTCTGATTACATGTATAAACCTAAACGCCATTAGAAATGAAACATACATTATGCGTTTATCAGTGAAACATCAGACGATCCCACTTAAAAGGTTACTGACCCCATCTACTTTCAGAAATCTTGTGTTCCACTGATTAGCTTAAAGTAATTCACGAGTAGTGTAACTGAAAAACAAAATGCTCATGTACTTTCATATGCTGTCATTGAACAACCATGTAACAAGCCTAACCCGCATCAGTTTGACCCATCAGTTTAAATCCTGACATTTTGAAGAACTTTGTTGTACCTGTATGTTTTAGGTCCCAACCATCATCACCTGTTCAAACAGGACAGTGATATGTCTGACTTACCTGGAAAGCTTGTTCTGCATTACGATGCAAAGGTAAGGAGACTGCCACATCTGAGGCACTGAACCCATAAATCACATTTCTGTCTGTCTGTCTGTCTGTCTGTCTGTCTGTCTGACTGTGTCTGTCTGTGTCTGTCTGTCTGTCTCTCTGTGTCTGTCTGTCTGTCTGTCTGTCTGTCTGTCTGTCTGTCTGTCTGTCTGTCTGTCTGTCTCTGTCTGTCTGTCTGTCTGTCTCTGTCTGTCTGTCTGTCTGTCTGTCTGACTGTGTCTGTCTGTGTCTGTCTGTCTGTCTCTCTGTGTCTGTCTGTCTGTCTGTCTCTGTCTGTCTCTGTCTGTCTGTCTGTCAGTCAGTCAGTCTGTCTGTCTGTCTGTCTGTCTGTCTGTGTCTGTCTGTCTGTCTGTCTGTCTGTCTGTCTGTCTGTCTGTGTCTGCCTGTCTGCCTGTCTGTCTCTCTGTGTCTGTCTGTCTGTCTGTCTGTCTGTCTGTCTCTGTCTGTCTGTCTGTCTCTGTCTCTGTCTGTCTGTCTGTCTCTGTCTGTCTGTCTGTCTGTCTGTCTGTCTGTCTGTCTCTGTCTGTCTGTCTGTCTGTCTGTCTGTCTGTCTGTCTGTCTCTGTCTGTCTGCATAAGACCAGTAAGGCCATGCATGGGACTGGTGCATAAGTATTATGTAATACTGTTCATCTTCCACGATTGTCTTGATGTATTTTAACATCGTGCCCATTAGCATTCTTCATATTGTACATTGGCATTATCGATGTGGCCTTACAGTGATGTCATTCAGTGACACTGCGCCTTTTCTGTCTCTACAAGTTCTTGCAGCATTCTTAGAAATATTATTTTTACTCTCTGAAATTTTTGTGTCAAATTTTCATTTTGTTACCAAGCTGTATCAATTGATGTATAGTGTAAATTAAATAGGTTGTTGAATGAATACGGGCTCTTTCACTATTCGCTGCCAAGCAAACTAAAACTCGTTAGATGTCGGCCCGTTTTCATGCGGTTTCCTATAGTACCTCTGTGATGAAGGTAAAAAGGTGCGTGAGACACCCAGTTGGTGAGGGCACAGAAGATGTGAGTTCAAACCTGCCATTAGACGGGGAGTTTCTGGATTTTCCCAACCACACTGTTCATGGGATGGGGCTTTGGTGAGGATACACAGTGGACCCATACATGTATTCTCAGTTGAGAATAGATAAAGTGTACGTGCGATTCCTAGTCACAGGTTCACATGTACGCAGTGCGATATCAATTTGTAGAGTCCCTCGTTCACGCTGCCCTAAAAGCCTTGGTGACAGTAAACGATGAACAATGCTTGTGTGACAGTTTGCGCCGTTTATTGTTTGTTGAAGACCATTTGTCTGCATTTCTCGATATTTGCTATAATTACAGAATGGAAGTACACATACCTAATTCTGCCTCTAGTTTTATTGTG
The DNA here is from genome assembly GCF_032854445.1 of Liolophura sinensis. Taxonomy (NCBI): domain Eukaryota; kingdom Metazoa; phylum Mollusca; class Polyplacophora; order Chitonida; family Chitonidae; genus Liolophura; species Liolophura sinensis. The sequence continues at coordinate 4,399,522 of NC_088298.1, read as the reverse complement.
GTTTTGTTTTTTCGGTATTTTTATCAATCTCTGTTCCTTCTCAGGCATGTAAAGATGGGCTTTGTGCTGATTTGTCGCATAATGGTAACCATGGCAAGGTTGTTGGCAAGGTGTGGGTCACATGGGACATAAAGGTAGGTATACAGAGTGGGAAACATGCTTATAGTGACACACTATCAGTAATTATTTTCATATTGTTCCCTGTTAATTTTGGTTTTTATTCTTAATTTAATATACAGTCATTGTAAATTAAACTATAGCAAAATTCAAAGGTGTCAGTATTATGTCACTGAGTGGTATGCCGTCTCTGGTGTCTTTTACATGGAGTTCCAGTGAGACAGCACTACAAAAATGGTAGCATTGGGTCTAAGGAGACACTGTCGTGATATGCCCGAAGTCATGGTCAAAGTGGTGTTATTAAAACTCTAATCAAACAAAGACTGCTACCATGAAGTTACACGAAATTATTTTGAATCCGATGATTAATATTTTAAAAATTTTTTGCAAATTACAAAAAAAGAAAAAAATCATCTGTAATATTTCAGGATGTGATAAACTCGGTAGGAGGGATACAGGTTCTGTACCCTCTCCTGGAGCAGGTAGGTAAGGCCTCCCCTTATAACCCTCTCTCAGGGGACATCAATGGGGATGGTCCTCAGCCTATTATGCCTGTCACCGGCGAGGTTCAGGACGGGTGGGTCGTCATTCCGAGCAGCTCGTATGCAGGTAAGGAAGTCAAAAGTCATGTGGCTAGAAATGTGTGTTTTCAAAACATCATGTGACCCATAAGGCCACACCAAGTTTATTTTGTGTCCAAAGGTGGAATAAAAATAGAGGTGTAAAGTAACTTGATCTAAACAGTCCCTACTACAAACGAATGTGAATGTAATATTCTAACCATGCTTTGCTTTTTTTTTTTTTTTAAGACGCCAAATTAGAGCAGAACCAAGTGGCGGGTTTCTTGACAATGATTCGTCACATGCTACAGACGAACCCCGTCAATCAGGACACGTTCATCCGGACAAACGGAGCAGCAACAATCGGCGCTCTGCTGCAACAGGTGAGACTGACACCCCTCTTTGGGGAAATGGTTTGGTCCAGTGTCATAGGCCATTACTGCTGTGTTTGTTGGATGTTGTTAATGGTGAAAAATGAAACTGTTCTGGAATGAAGGTGTGTTGGTAGTAGAATTAATATACAGATGGCAGATGTTTCTGAATGTGTAAAGAAGATGTTCCCATGAGGAGGATGTTAAACACTAAATGGCCTAAAATTTTTAAGAGGCATATAGTTGTTCTCTTGTCACGAAAACTTGCGTATTTCCAGTAAGATGGCATCCTACCTTCCAAACAAACCTCCAAACACTTTTCTGGCGTATAAGTGAAATATTCCTGAGTACGGCTTAAAACACCAATCAAATAAATAAATAAAATTCATGCGTTTGTCTGACTGCAGCTGTTAAGCTGTCCAGTGAGGTGGCTGGCTTGAATTAAGCTCTCACTGGATTAGCTCCAACTTTAAGCCAGGAGGTTTGTGGTGGTTTACTCAGACAAACATGTTGTAAATCTTCAACCTTTTCAATCACTGAAGAAAATTTTCCAGAGAAATTGATGCCTACAATTATTATGAGAATGATGCCAAGGTGATTTGTTTGTGTCACTAGATGGAAGCTTCATTAATTATTTCTGCACATCATAACAATCTCTAAGAGTGTTTTAAAATATTGGTCACAGCAGTGGTTGAAAAGGTTGAAGAATCAGTATATTGAATTTTCAGTAAAGAAATCAGTTGATATGAATTTTATTAAAGGTAGCCCATTTGCACAGGGATAAGGTAACTATAAGATCCACTATGGAATTCTATGTGGTAGAAACTCCAAGTGTTGTTTACTTCCTCTGTCCTGTCTATAGTTATTTCTTCACAGAGTCATTTGAAATAATAATTGAAAATTTTAATTTTTAATATTAATGATTTTACACTAGTTTTCGCAAGAATTAATATTTAGTGTGTATTTCAAAGCTCATGTATTTAACGTAAAACTACAAGGTTACGTTGTAAAGAAATTAGTTTGCTTTCGTAAAATTTTGAAGAAGAATGGGAGTGGTTTATTTTATTTTTTGTTGTAAAGCTTTTTTTCCATGTTTTGTGATTTCTGGCCATCTCCACAACTGTAATCTGCCATGCACCTGGCTGTAGTTCATTTTAGACATACCTTTTTCACTGTATTTGAAATCCAATGGTCAAGGGTTGTGGAGTCAGATTGCATCTTACATCTGTCTATATAAACGATGCAGGAGGCAGGATGAAAAAAAAAAATGTTAAGAAGTTCTTTATTGCAAAATTTGATAGATATGTACCAGTTGAAAATCATATTTTTCATGTTTCATGCAGCAAAGGGAAATAACTTTTGTCACAGAAATTTAAGGCATGAACAACGCTGTGTTGTATTTATTTGTAAATGTACCAGTGACATTGATTTGTTTGCTGTTTCCTGGATAATTGTTTAGAAAAATTGCACTTTTGTCAAGATTTTTCGCCTCCGACATCCTGACAACTTCAGTCTGAGTTCAAAACCCCTTCCTTTCTCCTACGTTGTCATATCTTATATTATGCACTTTCTTCCATGTTATTTTCCTTTGATTTTTTATGTGGAAGAATACAAATTAGCTTTTATAGGTTAAAATTCACTCTGTTGTCTGTTAATATGATTAAAATTTATGTAATTCTAAGTACTTCAATAAAATGAAATATAAGGTTCTTGAAAAAAAATTGCCACACCGGCATTATATATTGTCACTTTACCCTTTACATGTCAGAATTGTCAGACATTTTATAATCTCCCAATTTGCTACTAAGCGTCAGTTTGTCTGCCTTTTTTTTTCATAAAAATTCATTCTGTATACTTGTAACTGGTTAACCATAACAAGATACAGATTAGTGTCAGCTAAAGCTGGCCCAGTGTCAGTATAATGTGACAGGATGGGGTCTCATGTCTGGTGTCTTAGGCATGATACTTGAGTGGTGGCAGCACTTTGGCGAAATGGTCACAGTATATGTACACACATCTAATGACTCATCGTCATATGACTGAAAAATTGTCAAGTGCAACGTCAAAACCCAAACATACATATACATCCTTGTCTCATCCTGGTCAGGCCTTGATATGCGTTGTTGCAGGCTTTAGCTGTGGCTTTACGTCAGAAAGTGCATCAGATACTTGACAAGAGGTGGCTGGTTTTCTCCAGGCTCTGCTGGGTTTCCTCTCACGCTAAACCATACCTCTTGGTTATAAATGAAAGATTTCTTGAGTATTGTGTTACACCCCAACTAAATATTGTATTTCATATAAAGGTTTGAAAGTGCACTTTCAAAAACACACCTTAGAAGGCCTTAGAATGTTACTTGTACTTAGAGTGAAATACAGTAATTAGGTAGATTCCCCCTTGATTGACAGGTGTCACCCAAGCTTATTGACGTGCATGTGATGATGGCAGTGCAGCTGCTGGTGTTAGCGACCGCGGAGGTAAATCAGACCATCTTGCAGGCATTGTACCAGTACGTGTTGTTTGACTTTCGCATCTGGAGTAAGAGCGAGTTTCCAGTCAGAATTGGTGAGTTCATTAACCGGTGATCTCAATTAGAACCCCTCCCTGTGTAAAAAGTGCTAAAGTATTTTAGTCAGCCTTGCTGTAATTGATTCACTCTTGACCAAAAAGATTGAGACCCAATGTGGCCCTCTCTATTCTCAAATATCATGTCAAACACCAGTCAAATAGAACTTAATGACGTATGCCAACCATGTGGAAAAGCGATGTCAAAGGGACACCACTCTATTGCCACAACCTCCATAAAGTGACCCTTTGTTCAATCTTCAAGCAGTCATCAGTATTTATAACATCAGTGTGCCAGTGTATCTTGTCTTGATTGTCATATCAGAGAAGATTAACCTTTTAATTTCATATATCGACCTTTTATTTCAAAGTTTTAAAAGGTATTCTCTGATTTCTATACCTCAGGGCTCGTATTTATCAAACAATATCAAAGAAGTCATAAATTGCTGCAAGCGCTTAGAAAGCCAAACAGAGAACAAGAAAGAACTCAGACTGTGGTTGATGGATTGTTCTGTAGTAAAGAATCAGTGTACAAATTTTAAACTTTTTGGAGGAAAATATTTTAATGGTAGCTGTGTTTGAATTTTGGACGTAAGTCTATATAAAACGCTTGGTAAATATGGGCCCAGTGTTGTATCCTTAAAAATCTGGAACCAATTCCACAAAGCTGTTTCTGACTTAAGTTAAAATTTAAGAACTCTTTGCTATGCTTATTTTTTGGTATAAGAAGTATAAATTTGGACACATTTGTCTCAAGATAACATTTATGAGCTGGACAAAATTTTTATTTCTAAAACCCCAAAATAAGCTTTAAGATCATATTTCAAAGTTTGACTTAATCAGAAATGGCTTTGTGGTGTCGTCCCTTGTACAACTGTATTTAATACCACTGTATCTCTTGTACCACAAACATACCATTTATTGTTATTACGTCCCTTCAGATATAATGTAATAAAATGAATGTAATAAATAATAAACAATTGTGACATCAGAGAACAGTGGCAGAGTTAAGGATTTGATAAACCTATGGCAGCGTAAGTATACCAGCAGGCCTTCCATTGGGTGCAGGTAGAGAGGAAGTCAGGGGTAATAATTTACATAGCACCACTGACCAATACACTCAGATTCCAGTATAGCAACTAATTTAGATTAATTCGTTATAAGTTGGTTTCATGAAGCATACTTAGAGTTAAGTAGCCCTTAGCGACATGCAAGTGCACTTCACATGTATACAATGTGTCATGGTAGTTAAGGGCTTACTTAGTTAAGTGCACTTCATGTACCTGGCCCCAGAAGCCATTAAGAGGGGGTTTTTGGGGGTTTTTTTTTATTATTATTACAGTTCCACTATTACTCTTGCAAGCCAAATGTTGCAATAATCAGATAAAATATTTAGCTATGATAAACAGCTCTATTAGAGGAAGGCATTGTTGTTGTTGTTGTTCTTTATAGTATGAAGCAGTTTTGAAATGAGTATGTGTCAGACCTTGTTGTCACACATAACATATTTTTTTATTTCCTATTTGCATTAATTTTAACAAATGTACAAAATGGTTTGATTCATAACAGGAATTTGCCATATGATATGAGAGAGCTGAAAAAAAAATATGACACCATTGAATCATTCTGCTTTTGTACTCAAACCAAATGTCCATTTGACATTTTTTTTGTCTGTCCAGAACAGATACTACTTTCTTCAAAACGTATAACACATACATCTGTGTGAAAAGTTGATTCTTGTAAAACACTTCGCCTAGATACAAAACATTCGCATTAAATAAATTGATGTATTTTTTATGTAGGCCCTTCCATGGTTAAGAGTACTGTAATATTTATTTATTTATTTATTTATTTATTTGAATGGTGTTTTACGCTGTACTCAAGAATATTTGACCGCGATGGCGGCCAGCATTGTGGTGGGCGAAAACCAGGCAGAACCCGGGGAAATCCACAACCATCCGCAGGTTGCTGAAAGACCTTCCCATGTACGGCTGGAGAGTACTGTAATAGAATGTGGTCCAGCCTTTAGGTATCCAAATATCATTTTTATTATTTATGTTATTACGTATCTCTATGAAGTTAAAAGAAATCACTGCAGTCATTTAATTCTACATCATCATCATCTAGGAGAAATTCTTCAAAGTCTCACAGCATTTTCCATGACAATTTTTTTTTGCATGGCTATTATTCATTTAGAAAAAAAATACTGATATTGTGAGTGAGACAAGTATGGGTGGAGGTGTTGAGCATTGCATGATTGGATTTGATTAGAATTGATTAGAATTGCATGATTATAAACATTAGAATGCTAAATGCAGTAGAATAACAAAATTTATTTTTTTAGGAGCGCTTGACTAATGATTGACTGGTACAAACCTTTCTACCCAATCTGGTAATTGTGTTCAGATAAATTTTTTTGAAAATTTCAGGAAATAAGGGAAAAACTGTCAAAAAGTAGGGGAAATTTAAGCAAAATAGTGAAAAAGTTTTGTGATAATTTGACATTAGTAGCACTCGTGTAGCCGCAGGTGAAGGCTAGTGGAATGCTAGCAGTCTGTTAAAGGTGTGCTTAGTTATTGTTATTCTGGCTGGTGCTTTATGGTATACCCTTTGTCATATATTGACAGTAATAAAATGTTAAATGCATCTTATTAAATTCCTATTCCTATAATTGTATTGTTGATTTTGATTTCAAATTAGCCCTTTGTGATACCCTCACTTTGTGATACCCTCACTTTGCCTAAGTGTGTTTTGTTTTTGTGGAAATTTTGATTCTTTTAACAGTTTTATAAATTCATATCAGTACTTGAATGGGCTGAGATAATTAGTGTTTCATGTCCACTCCATTGTTTGCATTTGCTCCTCTATTTTGAGATTTGTAGATTTTATGTTTCCTTGAATGGCAAAGAAAACACCACATTTATATGTCTGTTGAAAGATCTTCAACACTGTCAACAAGAATAAGTCGATTTTGGTGCAGAAAACCTGGTGTAATGTCACTAGCCACAGTATAATCAGAAAAGGTAACCATAGAATCGCATGTTTCAAATGCATTTTACTCAGGCGAAAAATTCTACAAGAATAAATGAACCATCTTCCTCCACAGCCTGTAATGGCGTTTCATCTGACATACACTCCATGTGAGTCTTTTCTTTGCTCTACACAGTTTTCATTTTGTATGAACTACACATATTACTGAATCTGTTTATATTCTGTCTGTCTTTCCACTGATTTCTTGTTTTTCTTTTTTGTTTGTCTTGTTTTTTTTACACCTCTGTTCATTTCAATCCACAAACTCAAGTCAACAACAACCTGACATGCTTTTATTAAGGCAGAACACATTAGTTCAGTTACACTTTTAATTGACTTTATAAAGTGTATTTAGATGATAAAATTAGCCCTTGTATCCTCCAGCCCTTGCATCCTCTAGCCCTTGGATCCTCTAGCCCTTGTATCCTCTAGCCCTTGCATCCTCTAGCCCTTGTATCCTCCAGCCCTTGCATCCTCTAGCCCTTGCATCCTCTAGCCCTTGTATCCTCCAGCCCTTGCATCCTCTAGCCCTTGCATCCTCTAGCCCTTGTATCCTCCAGCCCTTGCATCCTCTAGCCCTTGTATCCTCTAGCCCTTGTATCCTGTAGCCCTTGTATCCTCTAGCCCTTGTATCCTCTAGCCCTTGTGTCCTCTAGCCCTTGGAACCTCTAGCCCTCGGATCCTCTAGCCCTTGCATCCTCTAGCCCTTGCATTCCCTAGCCCTTGTATCCTCTAGCCCTTGTATCCTCTAGCCCTTGTATCCTCTAGCCCTTGCATTCCCTAGCCCTTGTATCCTCTAGCCCTTGGATCCTCTAGCCCTTGGATCCTCTAGCCCTTGTATCCTCCATCCGTTGCATCCTCTAGCCCTCGGATCCTCTAGCCCTTGCATCCTCTAGCCCTTGCATCCTCTAGCCCTTGCATTCCCTAGCCCTTGTATCCTCTAGCCCTTGGATCCTCTAGCCCTTGTATCCTCCAGCCCTTGCATCCTCTAGCCCTTGCATCCTCTAGCCCTTGTATCCTCTAGCCCTTGCATTCCCTAGCCCTTGTATCCTCTAGCCCTTGGGTCCTCTAGCCCTTGCATCCTCCAGCCCTTGCATCCTCTAGCCCTTGTATCCTCTAGCCCTTGTGTCCTCTAGCCCTTGGAACCTCTAGCCCTTGGATCCTCCAGCCCTTGTATCCTCTAGCCCTTGCGTCTTCTAGCCCTTGGATCCTCTAACCCTTGGATCCTCTAGCCTTTGTATCCTCTAGCTCTTGGATCCTCCATCCCTTGGATCCTCTAGCCCTTGGATCCTCTAGCCCTTGGATCCTCTAATCCTCTAGCCCTTGTATCCTCTAGCCCTTGGATCCTCTGGCCCTTGGATCCTCTAGCCCTTGCATCCTCCAGCCCTTGCATCCTCCAGCCCTTGCATCCTCTAGCCCTTGTGTCCTCTAGCCCTTGTGTCCTCTAGCCCTTGGATCCTCTAGCCCTTGGATCCTCTAGCCCTTGCATCCCCCAGCCCTTGGATCCTCTAGCCCTTGTATCCTCCATCCCTTGCATCCTCTAGCCCTTGTATCCTCTAGCCCTTGGATCCTCCAGCCCTTGCATCCTCTAGCCCTTGTATCCTCCAGCCCTTGCATCCTCCAGCCCTTGCATCCTCTAACCCTTGTATCCTCTAGCCCTTGTATCCTCCAGCCCTTGCATCCTCTAGCCCTTGTATCCTCTAGCCCTTGTATCCTCTAGCCCTTGGATCCTCTAGCCCTTGGATCCTCTAGCCCTTGTATCCTCCATCCCTTGCATCCTCTAGCCCTTGCATCCTCTAGCCCTTGTATCCTCCAGCCCTTGCATCCTCTAGCCCTTGCATCCTCTAGCCCTTGCATCCTCCATCCCTTGCATCCTCTAGCCCTTGTATCCTCTAGCCCTTGGATCCTCTAGCCCTTGGATCCTCTAGCCCTTGTATCCTCTAGCCCTTGCGACCTCCAGCCCTTGTATCCTCCAGCCCTTGCATCCTCTAGCCCTTGGATCCTCTAGCCCTTGGATCCTCTAGCCCTTGTATCCTCCATCCCTTGCATCCTCTAGCCCTTGCATCTTCTAGCCCTTGTATCCTCTAGCCCTTGTATCCTCCAGCCCTTGCATCCTCTAGCCCTTGTATCCTCTAGCCCTTGCATCCTCCAGCCCTTGCATCCTCCAGCCCTTGCATCCTCTAGCCCTTGTATCCTCTAGCCCTTGGATCCTCTAGCCCTTGTATCCTCCAGCCCTTTCGACCTCCAGCCCTTGCGACCTCTAGCCCTTGCGTCCTCTAGCCCTTGTATCCTCTAGCCCTTGCATCCTCTAGCCCTTGTATCCTCCAGCCCTTGCATCCTCTAGCCCTTGTATCCTCTAGCCCTTGTATCCTCCATCCCTTGCATCCTCTAGCCCTTGTATCCTCTAGCCCTTGTATCCTCCAGCCCTTGCATCCTCCAGCCCTTGCGACCTCCAGCCCTTGCGTCCTCCAGCCCTTGTCCATGCATTACATGTAACATTTTCCATGCCCTTCTGCTGCCAGCAGACATGTAGTATTACATGCCCGTCTGTCAGTACAGAAAGTCAGTCCAGTTTTCTGGACTTTTTTCATCGTTCATGGTATTCAAATTAAACTTTACACGTAGCTTCACCATGACTGGTTACTGTTCAAATTTGAAGCCGTTTGGTTAGTTTTTTGAAAATATTTGTGTGTTGTTTGTTTGTTTGTTTTTTTTTTTCTAATTCCTGATTTGGACAAGGACAGTTTTCAGACCTGTGTGGAAAGAACTTGTGGAAAATTTTTTTTTTAGGAAAAGCCAATCAGAGAGTAGGCCACCATACATTGCAAACTATACGAGGTGTATTAAAACTGCAATCAATTTATGAATTTAAAAATTGAAACAGTCGAATTTTCATACTGGCTGTTTATCCCAAATTTTCACAAAAAAAACAGGGGATATTTATTGGGGTCTCTGCCCGTACAGGTTATACATATGCATTTTTTTTAGTTTCTTCATTTCTTTTGTTAAGCTTCCTAAGGACTACTCTGTCTGAAATATAAACTTATCATTATTATTATTATTATTATTATTATTATAACTTAAGCCTATTTAGCTTGGGATGTAAGTTCTGTGGATTTACTTGGTTTTTGTACAGGCCACATCCAGTATCTGTCTACATTCATCAAGGATGACAGAAAGTCGTTCCGTAAGAAGTACGGAGTACAGTATATCCTGGATGTGATTCGCTCTCACTACAGGTAGGGAATGCTGGGAAATCTTGTATGGCTCATCACTGGGTGTTGTCTTGCACGATCAGAATGATGTCAGAACAAACCACTAAATGTGGCTGCTGGCTCAGTCTATTCGTTATATTTTTGTCCCACTGTGAATTTTAACATACCCTTTTCGCATAAAAAAGAGCAGCTTTCAGTGCAGTTTCCGCACATGTTTGATATGATTTTGGAGAGAAAACAACATTGGTTGGATGGGACAATTTCAGTGTCTCACAAAAAGTATAATTTTATCATTCAACACAGAATAATGCCTTCAGAATATGCTGAAATAAACCTTGCAATCATGTGAAAAGGTTGAAGAATTACAGTAGTTATATGCACATGTATTGTGATGTCTCAAGACAGGCAGGGGATATGTATGGCTTTTGCAATACTTCCAAAATGCTTGTTTATTTAAGTTTATATGATCTTTTTAGGGTTTTTTTTTTATAAATTTAAAGAAAAATTTGTTATATTTTCATTTTCTGAATAATTTTGTCTTGTTTGATTATTTATGTGTTTTTTTTATGATTTTATTTAATTTCGATTTTTTTTATATATGTTTTAAATGAAAATTGAAAAAAAATTTAAAGAAAAATTTTGTAATATTTTCACTTCTTGAATAATTTTGTTTTGTTTGATAGATTATTTGTGTAAGTTTTTATGATCTGTGTTAATTTAAATTTTTTTTACAAATTTTAAGACAAATTTTCAAAACTCTATTCTATTATTTAACTGTTTCAGTAACAAGCCAGACAGTGACATCTCGACAGAAGACGCTAAGACAATCCGCGGTTCGTTACTAGGTCTGATCAGATACTACGTCCACAAAGACATCACCTATGACGAGCTCTCGCAGATCATTGGCTTCCTGACCATTGTCAAAGATGAAAGTCTGGTGAGTGCAGGAACATTGTGTCTGCAGAAGTTTGGATAAAATAAAAACAGAAAGGTATTTTTAATTTAAAAATTAGATGTAGAGGAAGATTTGTGGACTAAATCTCCTCAGTGTCTTTTACCACCACAATGATTTACAACTCCATAACGTATGAAGTCACTGCTCTGCAATCCGTATGCATACAGTAAACAGTCTTAGTTGTGGCAGTATAATAATTTTGGTGTTTCTTGTTGATTTAATGGCAGGATCGTAGAACTATATAATTAGAGGATAATATCTGTGTATGACTTTTGGTCATTCTACTTTTTTTGTTTTAGAGGTCAGTATTTTAATGTATCACATGACTTGAGCATTATGCAATTTGTCAGGCAAACTACCGATATCCTCTGAATGCCTTGTTCCGTCATATTACAGCGATGAGTCATTAGGTGTGTATACATATACTGTGTCTTCTTGTGGCAGGGCAAGTCTGTGCTGCCACCACTGAAGTATCATGCCGAAGACACCAGACATGACACCCCACCCATTTACATTAAACTGATACCGAGCCAACCAGTCATTGCTGTAACTGTTCAGTGCTATTTATTATTGTTAAAGTCTTTGGTATGACCCTATCTGGGTTTAATCCCTAGGCTGTGGACTTTGAGGTGGACGCTCTAACCATCAGGCGACCAAAGCAGTCACTTTATCGACGCATTTACATATTTGGTCTGGGGTTGTTTTTCTTTTAAGGACATGTTTCTTGTTCCAGATTGTGGAAGTGTTGGATGTCCTAATCGGCCTGATGGAGAAGAAGGGGAAACAGGACCAGCTGTTTTTGCTGCTGTTTGAACCAGAAATGTCAGAGTTGTTGTACTGCTTGCTGACAGTGCACAAGTACTCGGTTGTCCTCAGAGAAAAAGTACTCAAAGTAAGTATAGGAGTACTCCGTAAGTACATGTGTACCCATTCTTGATTTTAAATGACCTAAAATTTTGTCCACAAAAGGGCATTTTCAGAGGCAAAAAATATCACGGAAATTTACAGTAGAATATTTTCCAATGGTTTAAGCAAATCTCAAAATATCTTTCTAAAATCAATAAAGCTCAATATAAATATAGTAAAAATTTTTGGTCATTTAGGGTAGCCTCGCTAGTTTTTTGGTGAAAGCTGTAAGATGTAGCAATATTTATTGCCTATGATGGCTGTCAATAATGAAATGAATGATTAATCCATATTGTGCATGGTTAAACTAAGGTTGTGCTGAAATGAGATTCCATAGGCGTGGTATAAGTGAAATGTTCCTGAGTATTGCATGTCCAAAATATTCTACATTTCCTTTCCCTTCTGTCATTTTGAATTTTCTTTTCTTTCAGGTGATTGGCTTGCTCCTGAGGACAGACAAAGTTTATGAAAAGAGCAAATCTCGCCTGCGCTTAACAGACTGTGGTTACTCAGGTCTCGTCAACCTAATGGAGGGTTGTGAGGTTTCCATGGAGATGATCAAATCTTTCCTTGAGCAGGTATCATTGGTTGGTAAGTGTCATAAGTTATAGGTGTGAGTAGTTGGTAGGTGTCATTCGCCTGTAGGTGTGAGTAGTTGGTAGGTAACATAAGTCTGTAGGTGTGATTAGTTGTCAGTTTGTAGGTGTCAGTAGTTGGTAGGTGTCATTAGTCTTTAGGTGCCAGTAGTTAGTAGATGTCAGTTTGTATGTGTCATTAGTCTGTATGTATGAGTAGTTGGTAGGTGACATTAGTCTGTAGGTGTCAGTAGCTGGTAGGTGTCAGTTTGTATGTGTGAGTTAGTGTCACACATTGGTCTGTATGTGTGAGAAGTTGGTAGGTGTCATTAGTCTGTAGGTGTCAGTAGCTGGTTGGTGTTAGTAGTTGGTAGGTGTCATTAGTCAGTAGGTGTCAGTTTGTATGTGTCATTATTCTGTAGGTGTGAGTAGTTGGTAGGTGTCAGTTTGTAGGTGTGTGTAGTTGGTAGGTGACATTTGTCTGTAGGTGCCACTAGTTGGTAGGTGACATTAGTCTGTAGATGTCAGTAGCTGGTGAATGTCAGTCTGTAGGTGTGATTAGTTGGTAGGTGACATTAGTGTGTAGGTGTGATTAGTTGGTAGGTGACATTAGTGTGTAGGTGTCAGTAGTTGGTAGGTGTCAGTAGTTGGTAGGTTTCATTAGTATGTAGGTGTCAGTAGTTGGTAGGTGTCATTAGTCAGTAGGTGTCAGTTTGTAGGTGTCATTAGTCTGTATGTGTCATTAGTCTGTATGTTTCATTAGTCTGTAGTCTGTATGTGTCATTAGTCTGTATGTAGCAGTAGTCTGTATGTGTCATTAGTCTGTATGTGTCATTAGTCTGTATGTAGCAGTAGTCTGTAGGTGTCAGTAGCTCATGTATTACCTAGCTGACATTCATTTTAAATTCTACAAGAATCTGCTGCAGTTTTTGCAATTGAATTTTATGTGACAAATCTTTCCTTGGACAAGCATCAGTATTGGTTCTTTTTTTGTTTATCAGAAATCTGGAAAACAGATCTTTCAAATGGTACAAAAATTGGCCATTGAGAGTTTTTCCCCATTGAATATTATGTGACCCACATGAGAGAGCCCTGCTTTTAGTTGCCTTATATGTCTACCTTGCCCAACAGGCTGTTGTCTTCATTCTTTTTTTGGGTGCCATCAAGATTTCTACAAGGCCTTTAGGGATTTTGTAGTTGGTCCTGGAAAAGCCAGTGACATTGAGCGGTTTTACAGTTGGGCCTGGAAAAGCCAGTGGCATTGAGGTGTTTTGTAGTTGGGCCTGGAAAAGCCAATGACATTGAGGGGTTTTGTAGTTGGGCCTGGAAAAGCCCAAGACATTGAGGGGTTTTGTAGTTGGGCCTGGAAAAGCCAATGACATTGAGAGGTTTTGTGGTTGGGCCTGGAAAAGCCAATGACATTGAGAGGTTTTGTGGTTGGGCCTGGAAAAGCCAGTGACATTGAGAGGTTTTGTGGCTGGGCCTGGAAAAGCCAGTGACCATTGAGAGGTTTTGTGGTTGGGCCTGGAAAAGCCAGTGACATTGAGAGGTTTTGTGGTTGGGCCTGGAAAAGCCAGTGACATTGAGAGGTTTTGTGGTTGGGCCTGGAAAAGCCTGCCACATTGAGAGGTTTTGTAGTTGGGCCTGGAAAAAAACCCCTTGAAATTGAGAAATAGCCAGGCATACATAGCGTGGGTTGATCTTTAAAGAGACTACAGGACCAAACTTAGCTAGGTGATATAGTACAGTATGCTGACGTTCTCTGAGATAAACTGTCTTCCAACCTCTTTGAAAATGCTGGATTCATTGCTGTGGAGATTTGTAGGATGTGACATCATTTTAGCTTCAAGATTGCATAACTGGAGAATACTTACTCCACGTAGCCTGGAAAATTTAAGTTTTGGGCCAGGAAAAGTGCACTGAGTCATTGTCTGAAGAAGATATAGCAGTCAGTTGATACCTTGTATATATGCTTTTGCGCAATCCCCATGTCTTCATGAACAGTCGTTCTGTGTGAAGACATCTTCAGTATTGACTGTGTTGTTTTTATTCTTTTATTCACAGATACCGCCCACAGTTACAGTGCCGTCTTGTCCATTATACAGCTTATCCCTCACCTGAGTATAGACATCAAACTGGAGGCCAGTAGACAGGTATGCTAGAAGTCATAGTCAGCATTATAGGGGTCCCGCGAATTCACGCTGATATGGGAGAGACAGGTTGGGGGCTCTTGCACCCTCTTTATCTAACGAATTAGATAAAAGCTGAGATTTTATGGTACTTGCTAGACTGAATACACATCCCCCATAGCCAGGTCTGTTGGCCCAACGGCACCGTTAGCAGCTACTGTAAAATCATGTCTTTTAGCTGTGGTACTTCACGAGAGCCCCTACCCTGTTTCGTCTATATCTGCGTGAACTCACAGGATTCCTGAATTGCTGACTCAGCTTATTATCACAGATGTGTAGATTTCTGTATCCTGCAGCAGATGCTTTATGCGTCCAGTGATTCAAGAGTAATGCTGTAAGAGTCAGTCAGTATTAATACTAACAGCAGATAGGAGGAATTCCCCCCCCCACTCCATAATCTGTGTATGAAGTAAAATTTACTTTACTCTTTATATGCAGTAAGAAAACCACAGGGTGTAGTAGAATTTGTCATAGAAACTGTCACTGCTGTTCAGTATGCCATACAAAACCAGCATTTATATTTTCTATTTATTTTTTTTTGGGCCAAATTATATAAATCCACAAATATTATTTTTGCTTTAGGTGTTGTCACTACTGGTTATTAAACCATACAAGTCCAGCATTATATATATATATATATATATATATATATATATATATATATATATATATATATTTATTACAAATATGAGTCAACATTTATTGTGTTTGTCCGAGATAAGTATCAGTAGGCCACAGAAGACAAGCATTTTTTTTTAGTAGAGCAAAATCTGTAAATTCAGTAATGCTTGTTGTAGGTCCTTTCGCTACTTGTCAGTAAACCATCTGCCAGTAAGACCATGGCCAAACAGTTAAGCTGGCAGGAGGCACTGACCAGCATGTTCATCCTGATGCCTACATCAGCTAACCAAAGCACTGGTCAAGAGACGCTGACCGCTTCCAATCCTGTACGGAGAGTGTCGAGCAGTCGCTCAAACTCAGAGTCTGATTCCACCATCCAGAAACCAATCACAATTGATGAGGAATCGGATCAGATCGATCTTTCCAGCGACGAAGGTCCGATGTCTGGATTTCCACGAACGCCCTCAACACCCATGTACCTCAGCTCAAAGACGTTCGATTTTATGGGTACTAATTCGGACATGGACGTTTTTGATGAGGAGCGAGCACGATCTATGAGCAGGAGTTCAAGCGCAAGCGTAGAAGATCTCAGCAATGTGGGAGCGCGAAACTCCACATCTAGTCTGTCATTGTCGTCGTATTCAGTCTCGGAAAGTTCCCAGGATCCTCTAGCGGAATTAGACGACACCAGGTACAGGCGGCCATCCGTGGTGCAGGCAGAAAACTTTCAGAAGGCACTGGATAATCTGGGCATTCAAAAAATCTATGTGAATGACGCTTTGGAGAAGTCAGAGGAACTTTGTCAGAATTTATTGATTATCTTGCTGACTGTGATGTGGAAAGGTGTGGAGGGCTCAGACAGAACTGCATGGACGGTAATGGTTCTTACAGTAAATCACCTATAATTGCATGGACACTTTTTTATACCCTGCTGTATATGATGAAAAATCAATAGAAACTGTAATTTATAATGAATTTGAGAACTGATAGTATGCATTCTGACCCTTGATGCAGGATCTTGCTGTTTTTAATAAACCACTTCCTAGAAATTTTACAATAAATCACATACAACTTTATGTCCTGTTTTTTCCCCAAGTAATCGTTCTCCTTTACATGGGTTCATACATTTTGGTAATTATAGTTATTAGGAATAATACGGTATTTTCTGCAATTCTGAAAATCTTTATCGCAGAATGTTTAGCATGTTCTTAAGTGTACCACATTAAAGACGTGTACAAGTTATAAAGTGAAATGGAATATTACCATTCCTGTTTCACACTCCAGAAATGCTTTTGAAGTTGTCATGTCACAGGGTGTGATATTTCACCATTCTTCGCTGCAAATTAAACATAAAATTGAAAGTGAAAGTTCCTGTATTTGATGCCAGAAACACTTGACAGATTTATGATTTCACAAAATGTATAGTTTTACCATGAATGTTTTGTACACTGAAAATGAAATTGAAACATATAGTTCTTTGTCTTCCAGGTTTGAAGTTTTGACAGATTTATGATTTCACAGAAAGTATAGTTTTACCAGACTTTGTTGCACATTGAAATTTGAAAGTATATAGGTTTCATATAAAATGAGATTGAAAGTAACATGTCATGTCGTC
The DNA here is from genome assembly GCF_032854445.1 of Liolophura sinensis. Classification (NCBI taxonomy): domain Eukaryota; kingdom Metazoa; phylum Mollusca; class Polyplacophora; order Chitonida; family Chitonidae; genus Liolophura; species Liolophura sinensis. The sequence goes on along the minus strand of NC_088298.1, from coordinate 4,382,805 downwards.
CACTCCAGCCATACTGACATAATTGTCATATCACAAAATGGAAATTTTACCATGAACTGTGACACAGTTAAACTTAGCTTAAAGCAAACACTTCCTGTCTTACACTATACGAACCGCATTTATTATGTGTACATGTATAACAGAATGTATAGTTTTAGCAAGCATTTTTTTCACACGAAAAATGAAATTAAAAGTGAAAGTTACACATCCTGTTTTCCACACCCTGGATCACTGCTCACAAATTTATCATATCACATAATGCATACTTGAATTTTGTGTAATACTTTATTTCCTTTGCAACAGGAATACTATCACATTTACCATTTCACAGAATTGTAAATTTAGCCATACATTATTTCAGTTGGAAAATGATACATTTTACCATGTAGTGTTACAGAAAGTGAAAGTGAAAGGAAAATGAAACTTACACTTCCTGTTTTCCACAACAGGAACGTTGCCAAGTTTTTGCGTGCCTGAACACAATGAGTGAAAACTACGAGTTGGTGCGACCGGTGAATCAGGTGAAGAGGCGGCTCTTAGAAATGATGCTTCATTCATGCACGTCTGATCTCAGAGACTCAGGTAAATTTGTTATCAGGTGAAGCGTGCACAGTGATTCTGATAAAAACAATTTTTAAAACCTTGATTGTTGTAATTTGGTAGAAATTTGTTAAAACAGAGATGGTTAAACTGCTAGCTTGCAGGAATCATGAATCCCTTTACCAATAAGGACAGAAGTTCAAATCAAGTACAAGATTAAACACCAGCTAAATAAATAAATAAATAAATGATATATCCAGTGTACATGTATTATCATTCACCTCATTTTTCTGAGTGGAAAGGTCTGCCAGCAACCTGGGGATGGTTTTTTCTGACCATGATGCTGACAGTCGTCATATAAGTGAAATATTCTTGAGTGTGGCGTAAAACACCAATCAAACATCATTTTTCCGATCTTTCTGTTTCCAGCTCAAGCCAATGCTGTTTGCACGGAGAACGCTATCACTTTAACAAAGATTGTGCACAACTTTATCGTGGACGGTATCGAGGATTCCGCCAACAAGTTCAGTGACAGGGTAAATGAAATGGCTTTGTTTCAACATTTTCTTCACCATTGGCCTGAGGGGGGTGAGGGGGGGAGGATGTGAATGTTTGGCGGAGTACTCCTCCCAGACGACAGGATTCTTTTCTCCCCCTCCCTTTCCACCCCCCCTCCCCAAACATCCATAGTGCCGATCATCTTGAGTTTGGTTTCCGCACAATATCTCTACTTGATTAAAAGTGATCAAATTAACTTTATTGTTTAAAACTTTATGAAGAATAAACAGTTAACAGTGTGTTCTTTTTTAACAATTCAATTACAAAATCACTGAGTTGTCTTTTCCTTGAACAGTTGATAGAAGATGTGATGACGCTGCTGGATGTCTTGTGTGTATGGGAGACAACCACGGGTACTGAGTGGACAGAAATGGTGCACATGGGCTGTGGGATTCTTCTCCTATTTGCCAAACAACAAAATCTGGAGGTAAATATTACAGCTGAAATCTGGCAGTCATGATCTGTCAAATGTTCTGGTGATTGCAACACCTGTGCTAAAGTGACAGTGTTCTGTAGATTGCTACACCTGTGCCAAAGTGACAATGTGCTGTAGAGTGCAACACCTGTGCCAAAGTGCCAATGTTCTCTTGATTGCAACACCTGTGCCAAAGTGACAGTGTTGTTTTGATTGCAACACGTGTGCCAAAGTGATAATGTTCTCTTGATTGCAACACCTGTGCCAAAGTGCCAATGTTCTGTAGATTGCAACACCTGTGCCAAAGTGCCAATGTTCTGTAGAGTGCAACACCTGTGCCAAAGTGACAATGTTCTGTAGATTGCAACACCTGTGCCAAAGTGCCATTGCTCAGTAGATTGCAACACCTGTGCCAAAGTGCCAATGTCCTTTTGATTGCAACACCTGTGCCAAAGTGACAGTGTTCTTCTGATTGCAACACCTGTTGTAAAGTGACATGTTCTGCAACACCTGTGTCAAAGTGACAACATTCTGTAGATAGCAACAGCTGTGCCAAAGTGACAATGTTCTGTGGATTGCAACACCTGTGACAAAGTGAATACCTAAATGACCTAAAAATTTGAGCACAAAAAAGCATTTTTGGAGACGATTAAATGTCTTGAGATATTACTCCTGGTACTAAACTTTACATTTTCCCGGTAGGATATCATCACATCTTTCAAACACCTCTCAAAGCACCTTTCTAAATACAATACAACTCCCAAATTCCTGAAAAATGAGCAGCATAGTCCTGCACGAAATTTTGGGTCATTTTGACATATGTTCTGTTGATTGCAAAACCTGTGACACTGCTGTGTCGATTGTAAGATCTCTGCCTAAGTGATAAGGTTTTGTTGATGGAAAAAAAAGCAACCCTTGAGATGTAATGAATGAAATTGAAACTGGCAAAGAATGGTACATACAGAACACAAACATCATTTTTTTGTCAAACAACATCTAAGCTGTGAAAGCACCTGTCCCAGTTTTCACGGTAAAAACATCTTTTAATTTTTTACAGCTGTTGCGTGTTTGACAAAAGCCTTAAAGTTTAGTTCGGAACGCTGTGTACATTTAAATTGCATTATTTTTTCTACTTAGATTTTTCTTTTTTTTCTTTACCTAGTTATGTGCCGTGGCAACTGCTAAACTTCACCAGCTCATTCAAACTCGAGTATTTACTAGCTCCGCTGAAGCCAGCTATCTGATTGGATCCCTGAACAATGTTCTGACTCAAGCCATGAGAGGTTGGTTGTACATCTTGTCGTATTGGTGACTTCATGTTAGGGGGAATTATTTCTTAAACGGGGGCCTCCGTGGCAAAGTGGTTAGCGTGCCAGCGTGGTACAGTGACTCAGGATCCTCTCACCAATGCGATCACTGTGAATTCAAGTCCAGCTCATTCTGGATTCTTCTACTGTTGCTGATGGGTTTCCCGCGGGCCCTGTCCGGTTTCCTTCCACAGTAATGCAGGGCATCATAATATAAGTGACACATTTTTAACAGAAAATTTGTTGTACAAAACTTACCCAGAATGTGACATTGTCAAGCATTATTATTTCATCAGAAATAACAGTTTTAGAGTGATGTAAAATTTGGACTTCAGTCTTATATGGCTTCATGGTCTCAGGGTGTGAGATGCCACTGTGGCTCAGTTGGTTAGCGCTCTGGAATAGCGTAATGACCCAGGAGTCTCTCACCAATGCGGTCGAAGGGAGTTCAGCTCCTGCTGGCTTCCTCACCGGCTGTACTTGGGAAGGTCTGCCTTAAACCTGCGGACGGTCATGGATTTTCCTCAGGCTCTGCCTGGTTTCCTCCCACCATAATGCTGGCTGCCGTCGTATAAGTGAAATATTCATATGATAAATAGATACATGATGCTCTAGCTTTGGACTTCACTTACCTTCCGTACGTTTTATACTGTTGTTTTCACAGATAACACAGACAACTACTCATTCCTCATACCAGTGATGAAGGCGCTAATAGAGCGCGCGTTCACTCTCCTGAACTTGGAGGTACAATTACCCACTCTGCCGGCCACCACAATGAGCCCCACTTTTTTTGACGACTTCAAGATGTACGCGCAGAGTGAAGAGTGGACGACCTTTATTAGCACTCAGGTATCGGCCAATCAGAGATCTCCATAGTTCATCCTTTTATGCAAAACTTTTTTGACGAACACTTTTTTGCAAACTTTTTCTGGGGGATTATAGTCAATGTAATCAAAGCTAATCATTTTTAACTTTTATGGTACAAGTTAAAAAAATTATTGTCATATTTGGTCACAAGTTGTTGTTTGTAAGACATCCGTGACAACTCTGTTTCATAATTGTCCATCGTAAAATACCACAGCCATCGTCAATACAGTGTTGATTACATTTGTCCAGATCGACCCTCAGTCACATCATTTTCAAGCCAGTCATTTTGACAAGGGTTTGACAGCGATGGCGGAATTCTGGGCAGACTGTCACGAGGCTATGATGGTCAACATGCATAAGAGGAATCGAGAGAAAGGCGAGAGCAAACTCAAATTCCAGGTAATGCTTCCCTCTTTACTATTCCTACAGGTGTACTCGTGTTAGCTTGAAGTTTTTTTTTTTGCACCAATTTGCACACAGATTATTCATGCAGATGTATTCTGTTTCAACAGCAAGAAAAAATAGTTGATTTGAGGTCATAAGTTTTAAACCATGCTGTTTTGTACATTTCAAAACTGAACCACATGATCAAGATAAAGAACACTGTTCCCACCACCACCACCACCACCACCAACAACAACAACAGTAAAGCCGGCCTCCCACTGAGCTCAGTTTCCTCCCATCATAATGCTGGCTGTCATCGTATAAGTGAAATGTGAAGTAATGACCCAGGAGTCTCTCACCAATACAGTTGCTGTGTGTTCAAGTCCAGCTCATGCTGGCTTCCTCTCCGGCTGTATGTGGGAAGGTCTGCCATCACCCTGCGGATCGTCGTGGGTTATTCCCGGGTTCTGACTGGTTTCCACGCGCCATAATGCTGGCTGCTGTCATATAAGTGAATTCTCCTTGAGTACGGCGTAAAACGCCAATCAAATAAATAAAATAAATATAAGTGAAACATTCTTGGGTATGGAGTGAAACTCCAATCAGATAAATAAATAAATGAAGCCTAGTCTGAAATGTTAAGTAGACATTAACACTGCACTGTCCTTCACCCATGAAACTGAAAAAGGGGAAAAATTCTTTTCCTATGGCGTTAAAAAATGATGAAATAAAGGAATGCATGTAAAGACATTAAACACATCATATCAGTTTCCTCCACCAATAAAACAGGCCAGGTGAAAAAATTATCTTTTCATTGCATTAAAAAAACAGTGAAATAAGCAAAATGCACGTAAATAAATAAAACTGCAAGTGACTTGTGGTTTCTATCATGTTACCTGGTCCATTTTGTAGTTTAACAGATGACTTACTTCTTTGTCCGAATTTCAGAGTCAGATCCTGGAACCTTTCAAGGCGAAGGCGACTCAGGAGCAGAAGAGGTTCCAGAACATCATGACTCAGCAGAGGAACCAGAACCAGGCAGTCTGCAGGCATTGGAGGGCCACAAAGAGGTTCTTTTTTTCAGAGAGAGGACCATGGGCATTCAGGTGACTCACTTTAGTTCGCAGAACTCGTCATGGTACAGGAAATTTGTAGATTCCCCCTTTACCTCACTGCTCGAAGGACCTTGGTAACAAAAAGCAATGGGCAACGCTCATGTGGCCTTTTCTTCGTCTAATGTTCAAGACCAATATCATGTGCATATCTGTACGTGGGAAAGTTTGTCAATAACTTGCCAAAGGTCAGCGGTTTATGCCAGGCACTCTGGTTTCCTCCAACCATAAAACAGATTGCCATCATAGAAATAAAATACTACCTTCAAGCACTAATTCAGTGCCTACTTTTTTTTCTCTGTTGACTTTATAGTTTATTGTATGGAACTCTACACCAATTGCTCAACATTTTCACATGTGAAAAAGCAACTTTCAGTGTGATTTATACACCTGTACAATTTGATACTAGAGACAAAACATTTACACAGGCTGAGTTGACCAGCTTCAATGGGCACAGAATAATGACTTTAGAATATGCTTGAGTAAACACCTTGCAAACATGCAAAAAGGTTGAAGAATTACAGTAAATTATTGTTACTGTTTTTTTGTAAATTATTTTCTTTCTTGTGTCTTTTTGTCATTTTTGTCTTCTCTCTTACTGTTAATCTGTATTCTTTGTATTGGTAAATATTTAATTTTTTCAACCTCTAAAACACTTTTTGAAGTGGAATTTATGTATACAATTGCTATGAAATTTTACTACAAAATGATTTGTTTGTGTCACTAACAATGCAAGCATGATAAAACTTATTTCTCTACACTCTATAGTTCTCTCTGAATATTTCTCCTTATTACAATGTACTATGTACTAAGTATTGACATATTGTGAGGGCCTCAGGGAAGAGTTTATCAATCAATGATAATTGACCTTTCACCTTTTACCTTTCCCCTTACAGATTGAATGAGAAGAAGCTACACTGGAAACTGTCCAACCATGAAAACTTCTCACGAATGAAAGTCAAACTTGTCCACAATTACAACTTTGACATCCACGAAGAAGCGAGTCGTTTACGAGACAATCAAGGTGTGCAGGTTATCTCCCCTTATTTTCAGAGCAGTCCTGTTTTGGTGCAAAGTTAGTTTTATATTCTTGATAGGATATGTTACATGTTAAGTACGTGTATTGTTACATGAAGTTTGCTTGTCACATGACTGTCACATGACTTCCACCACAATATGGCATACAAACAAAATTTGTGGATCACTTGTGGGAAAGGTGGGCAGATTATCTCTTATTTTCAAAACAGGCCTGTTTTGTTACAAAGTTAGTTTTTATATTCTTGTTAGTATATGTTTAAGTATGTGTATCCTTACATGAAGTTTATCCGTCACATGACTTCCACCACAATATGGCAGAATTTGTGGGTCACTTGTGGAAAAGATCATGAGTTACTTTCCAAAGGCAGGTGGTTTATTTTAAGTATTTTGATGGGAACCAATCAAATTTGTGAACAAATTATTACATGTAATTTGATTTTCAAATATTAATGTAGTAGTATTTTATATGTAATAAAATATAAAGCTCTTTTAATCTACGTATAACAAGGCACTCAGGCTCAAATATGTATAACACAGTTTAAAGGTACAAATTTTGCTGAAGGAAAATATTAAGATGTTAAATAAGCTGAATAACTTTATAATTCAATATATTAATTTAGATATCAAAGACAAACCCGACGTTGAACTTCAAAACCTCACGCTTGCGGTTTCCAAGGAAGCCAAGGTTGCTCAGGAAAATCTGGGTGATGATGTCTTAGGGGATGAAGACTGGAATGTGATTAGCTCTGCCAGGTGAGACTCATTTCCATTTTTAATTATCCTGCTAAAGCGGAGTGTTTGAACATTGAATTTATGATGGTCACAAACTGTGACATTCAAATTTTTTTTCTCATGGAGACTTCAAGAGGATTTGTAGAGGATTATAGTTGTGTTTTCATGTCTGAAGTGAATATGAAAGGTGGTGCAGGGTCTGTCTATAAAGCTAAATCCCAGCTTTGTCTTCAAAATCCTTATTCATGACAATCATATCCCTTTTATAATTGATGGGCACAAATTTATGAAAAACAAGTTTTCACTGAAATATTTTCATGTAATTATCTAAATTATGTGTTTCTTTTTTCAGCAATGCCAGTGAAGAATATTCTGGTAAGGAAAAGTTGGTTCTGTCAGAGGATTGTGAGCTTGTAACCTTGATGGAGGTTGTTAAAGGTCGTCTGGAGGTCACCACTACGCACGTCTATTTCTTTGACTGTAGCCCGAACAAAGAGGAGGGTAGGTGCTTAGTAATGGGTTGAAAGATATGTAATTTATGGTTTATTAAGCCAAAGCAGTTATATTTTGTGTTTTATCAGCAGGCACAAACAAACCCCAAAAATGCAGGTAAAACAAACCTTAAAATTCCCCATTCCAGTTTGTCCAATCTTTTTATGATTTTCCTGCTTTTCATCACCATCCAATCAGGAAAATAGCCTTCAACAGTTATGATATTGATAATAATAATAAGTACAACAACAACAGCGATTTTATGGAATTTTATTCTGTCAAATAAATACAATTTGATCTTTTGGACTGTACCTTTGGTTTCTAATATAATCAAGGTGTCATTCAAGATCAGACTCGTACTCAGTGTACTTTTTTATCAATCCATCAATCAATCAGTCAATCCGTATATGCTTGTTTTACTCCAGGGGGTGAGGATTTTAAGTGGGGGCTGTCCCAGCTGAGGGAGATTCACTTCAGGAGGTACAACCTCCGTCGCAGCGCCTTGGAGATGTTCCTGATTGATCAGACGAATTACTTCATCAATTTCCAGAAAAAAGTGAGTTTTCAAAAAAAGTGTAGTCATTGTAAAATGGGCCTTCCACGATGTGTCATTTGGCCAGGCATTAATAATGATATGATCTTATTGTGGGGTCTCGTTATGAAATTGAATTTCTTCATCTTTATTTTTAGTTTGAAGTAAAATAATTAAACAACATAATGAAGGAAATGAATACCCTTAATACATTGGTTTAGCACGCACATTCTGCTCTCCTCAACACATAAAATATCACGGCCATTGTAAATTCTTTGATTTATTTATTTGTTTATTTGATTGGTGTTTCACGCCGTGCTCAACAATATTTCACTTATATGACGGCGGCCAGCTCATGCTGGCTTCCTCTCCGGTCGTGCGTGGGACGGTCTGACAGCAACCTGCGGATAGTAGTGGGTTTCCCCTGGGCTCTGCCCGGTTTTCACCCGCCATAATGCTGACCGCCGTCGTATAAGTGAAATATTCTTGAGTACGGCATAAAACACCAATCAAATAAATAAATAAATTTATTTATCAAAATTTTAAGAAACCTATTTCTCTCCCAGGTTAGGAACAAGGTGTACAGTCGGATTCTGAGTTTGCGTCCTCCAAACCTGACGTACTACGGAACTCGTTCTCCAGCCGAGCTTCTCAAGGCTTCAGGACTAACTCACGTAGGTATAGGGCACTGTTACCATTAGGCCAAACGGATTATCCTCCATGTAGCCAGTACATTCTACTTTGAAAGGAACTACCCTAAAAGACCTAAAATTTCGTCCAGGACTACGTAGCTCATTTTTCCAGATTCTGGGAGTTCTGTTGAGTTTAGAAAGGTGCTTTGAGAGGTGTTTGATACTGGGAAGATGTAAATTTTAGCACCAGAAGTAATATCTCATGACATTCAATTGCCTCCAAAAGTGTTCTTTTGTGGTTGAATTTTTAGGTCATCGAGGATAGTTCAGGCCATGGTTATAGCTTACATAGCGTACAATGTAGCATAATTACATGTATAATATGCCTCTGCATCCCAACAGACCACCTTAGAACCCTATGTTTTAAATGAATTTTGCTCAGTTCAAAAATTTTTAAAAACTGAATCAAACTGTTCTCATGGTCTTTCCTCTGGTAAATACTTCATTGTACTGTTTTCTTCGCCTTTAAATAAATATGTTCTTGTTAGTAGATCAATGTTACGTGATTGAATGATTAACCAAAAACCCAAGCGCCACGATCTGTCAATTTGAATTTATCATTAATTATAAACAATTGTTTGATGTTGTGTTTTCCAGAAATGGGTTCACCGTGAGATTTCAAACTTTGACTATCTGATGCAACTGAACACGATAGCAGGACGCACGTACAATGACCTCAGTCAGTACCCTGTGGTGAGTAGACTTATTACGGGCTGTTGTATAGACTAGGTTGCTATCATGTGGTAGAGTAACCATGCCAAATGTAAGTTTCATAATGCCCAGTAAAATCAAAAGATGCTTGAAGCTGTGTTTCATTTTTGCTATTTGTGTCAATAAAAAAAAATACGAATGAACGATATTTCATGCATTTGTTGCCATTCAACCAGTCGAACCCTGTAAACGTAACACAATGCGTTGCACCCCTTTGAATGTGACTTATGGTATAGATTTGAACACAACTGACACCGTGTGAACGTGACTTTTACAAAACTGTAATTATTTATAGAGTTGTCCGTTCCCTACTTTGCACTATAAAACATAATGTGTTTGACCAGGCTCTAATTGGCTTGATATCAGTATACACTATTTAATATAGCATCGAAGTCTGGCGCATCATTCCAGTGAGGCAGCACATTATAAAAATGTCGCCATTAAGATTGACTTTGGTGTGAAATAATGTTGAAACCTTGGAAAATGAATTATTAAAACAAAAGGAATTTTTTTTCTTTCTTGCTGTGTTCAGTTTCCATGGATTTTGAGTGACTACACATCAGAAACACTTGACCTGAATGACCCCCAGGTCTACCGTGACCTGTCTAAGCCAGTTGGTGTCGTGAACCCGAAAAATGAGAAGGAGGTTCGAGAAAAGTAAGTGTACATGTATATCTTGTTTGCTTGAAGTCAAGAAGCTCATAATATTCAGCAAAAACACAGATGTTAATGTACAGACCAAAAGCTATACAGACAAACCAGTAGCTTGTGTGTGGTGAGCCTGTGTTGTGCTTGTGGTGAGCCTGTGGTTTACCTTTGGATGTTAATATACAGACAAAAGCCAGTCATTATCCAGCCAGTGGTTTGTCTGTGGTGTGAACGTGTTGTATCTGTGGTTTTCTTGTGAGCCTGTCATGTATTTGGTGTGCTCGTGATGTCTGTGATGAACCTGTGATATTAGTGATGTTCCTCTCCAATCATCATGGAATATGCAAAAAAAAGTTTTAGCTGTCTGGCGACTATTACCACAGATCTACAGAAGTAACTCTACATGCAACTTCATCAGGTGAAGCTCATTGGAGTACCAGAGAGGTGCAGGCAGAAAGACAATGGTAGACAATGTTTGTATTAATACCAGATCAGTTGTTTACCTGTTCCAGGTATGATATGGTTAAGGACCTAGCAGCTGTGGCAGGCAAATTTTGCATTAAGCACTATAAAATCAGACATCACTAAATCTGCTGTTTACCTCTTACAGGTATGACACATTTGAGGACCCCACAGGCATGATGGAGAAGTTCCACTACGGCACCCACTACTCTAACGCAGCCGGGGTGATGCACTACATGCTGAGGATGGAGCCTTTCACAAGTTTACATATCCAGCTACAAGGGGGGAGGTAAGGGCACAGGCCATGTCTTAGTGCTGATGTATATAACCCTCTTGTCTTCCAGTCCCTAGGACACACAAAGTCCCGGTTCAATCCCAGTCTTTCTCTTTGGATGAGACTGTAAACAGTAGATGATGTTTTCGTGTGTGTTTTTGTGTGTGTTTTTTGTGTCTGTATGCATAGTCTTACATTCATTGATTTATTTATTTATTTGATTGATGTTTTACACCATACTCAAAAATATTTCACTAATACAACGGCAGCCAGGTATGCTGGAAAGAAACCCACGACCATCCGCAGGCTGGCAGACCTTCCCATGTACAGCCAGAGAGGAAGCCAGCATGAGCTGAACTTGAACAATCTTACTAGTGGGAGGCTTATAATGCTAACCCCCCCCCCCCCCACTCAGCCATGGAGGCCTCAACCATTCATTGAAGACCACTAACCGTCATCAAATAACTGAAAAATTTTCAAGTATGGTGTTAGAAAATCATCAGATAAACAAAAAAATATTCCCTCTCATTACTGATTTCCTAGCCTTGGCTTATGATGCACATCAGCTGTTTTGTTTTGAGGGCCATCTAAAATCTTCAGTCTTTTCAAAAGGGCTTTTTTCCGTGCATATTTTATACATGCAATTATAATGAAAATGACACTTAAACTGATTTGTTGGTGTCACAAAAGATGCAAGCTTCATATAACTGTCCATCTTATTTCTCTACATCCCAAACGCTCTGAAAATGTTTCAAAATATTGCTTGCAAAAGTGTTTGAAAAGGTTGAAGAATTAGTGTATTTGTACCAGGTGTTGGTCCTTGCAAAACATTCAAAAGGCATCTGAAAACTTTCTGTTGAAGAACTGTGAACGAGTATCATTATGTGTGGTAAATTGTTTTTGTTTTTTGTCGCTACGTTTGTACCTGTACTTCAGATTCGATGTTGCTGACCGACAGTTCCACTCCATCCCAAGTTCTTGGCACTCACTGATGGAGAACCCAAATGACGTCAAGGAATTAATCCCAGAGTTCTTCTACCTCCCAGAATTCCTCATCAACAGCAACAGTAAGCCAAGCCAGTCATGTCTCACCAAACTGTTTTGTATTTGTACGCGATGCCTATTGTTTTTAGATTTTAGAACACAGTATTTTTCTGTTGTTTTACCCACTACCCCTCCAGAAATCTTCATCAAAAGTAGAAGTCAGCAAGTCATTTCACATTATTATTGTTCTATATTGTGACATGATGCCTATTTTTTTTCTTTCAAATTTAAGAACACAGCGTAGGGGCCTCCATGGCTCAGTTGGTTAGCCCGCTATCGCAGCGTGATGACCCAGCAGTCTCTCACCAATGCGGTCGCTGTGAGTTCAAGTCCAGCTCATGCTAGCTTCCTCTCCGGCCGTACGTGGGAAGGTCTGGCAGCAACCTGCGGATGGTAGTGGGTTTCCCGTGGGCTCTGCCCAGTTTACACCCTCCGTAATGCTGGCCGCCGTTGTATAAGTGAAATATTCTTGAGTACGGCGTAAACACCAATCAAATAAATAAATAAATAAATAAAAACACAGCATTTCCTGTTCTTTGAATGTATGTAACTACTGAACTTGGTTAAACCACATTCAGAATAGAGGCATTTAAGAATAACTATGCAGATTTGCAGCATTTTCTTGTGTCCGCTCAGAGAAGTGACAATACATTTGTGTCATGTTATAGCAGACAGTTGTTGAAAGTTTGTTGAATTTGGATAACCCTCATGGGCTGAGCAGTCTAGATTATCCCAGTACATGTAATTCTTGACCATTGAGATCGCTTGTTTGAATAAACTTTTCTAGGTTCTCTTTAGCCTTATGAAACATTTGTATGACATAAAAAACTAGTCAAGTTAGTAAATATTCATGTCAAAGTAACCAAATTATGCTATGGTCTTACTGCTGCTACTGTTGTTGTTGAACGTTGACCTTCAATTTCACTCCCAGATTTTGACCTTGGAAAGCTGCAAATTACCAAACAACAAGTGGACAGTGTTGAGTTGCCAAAATGGGCGACCTCTCCTGCAGACTTTATTCACAAACATAGGAATGCCCTGGTGAGTAACCATAGCAACCCTGTTTTGCAGACAGCATGCTTGTGTAGATCTTTAAACCACCTCTGTTGTTGCTTTGACAAAACGTTGTTTTCTTGTTTTAGGAAATGTATTGATTTAGTCACACATGATTTCAGGCTCCAGCTGAGTGAATTCATCTCAGCTTTGTTCCACTCTGTCCTGTTTCCTCCAGATTCAGTCTGGTCTCCTTTAGGCTCAGTTTGGTTTCCTCCTTTTCTCTGTCTGGTTTCCCTCAGGGCTTATAAGAGAAATAATCTTGTGGGTGACACAAACCAGCTATAAGGTACAAGAAAGATCATTGAAGTTTTTCAAAGGCTTGCCATGTTATGACATCTGTGTAAATTTATTTATTTATTTCATTGGTGTTTATACCGTATTCAAGAATATTTCATTTATATGACAGCTGGGCAGAACCCGGGGGAAACCCATGATCATCTGCAGGTTTCCTGAGAGTACGACTAGAGAGGAAGGCATCTTTGTAAATGTAGCAAAGTTGTATCCTGTGGTTAAATGAGTAAGCCAGTTCCTCATTTTTGCGTCGTCTGTGTTGGCAGGAATCTGAGATTGTGTCAGCAAATCTACACAACTGGATTGACCTGATCTTTGGCTACAAACAGAAAGGTCCTGCAGCAGTAGAGGCTCTGAACGTCTTCTTCTACTGCACCTATGAGGGTAAGTACTTTAGCTGTGGAGGCTCTAAATCTAGGGCACCTGTGAGGGTAAGTACTTCAGCTGTGGATACTCTAAATGTCTTCTTCTACTGCACCTGTGTGTGTAGGGACTTCATCTGTGGAGGCCTTGAATGTCTTCTTCTACTGCACCTGTGAGGATAAGTACTTCAGCTGTGAATACTCTAAATGTCTACTTCTACTGCACCTGTGAGGGTAAGTACTTCAGCTGTGGATTCTCTTAATGTCTTCTTCTACTGCACCTGTGAGGGTAAGTACTTCAGCTGTGGATACTCTAAATGTCTTCTTCTACTGCACCTGTGAGGGTAAGTACTTCAGCTGTGGAGGCCTTGAATGTCTTCTTCTACTGCACCTGTGAGGGTAAGTACTTCAGCTGTGGAGACCTTGAATGATTTCTTCTACTGCACCTATGAGGGTAAGTACTTCAGCTATGGAGGCTCTAAATGTTTTCTTCTACTGCACCTATGAGGGTAAGTACTTCAGCTATGGAGGCACGGAATGTCTTCTTTTACGGCACTTATGAGGGTTGGTGCTTCAGCTATAGAGGCACTGAATGTCTTCTTTTACGGCACTTATGAATGTCTTTTACTGCACTTATGAGGGTAAATACTTCAGCTGTGAGGTTAAGTACTGCACTGATAAACACTGGTGCTGCACCTGTAGGGGTAAACACTGCACCTTTAAGCATAAGTACTACACCTGTGGGGGTAAACACTTCACCTCTGAGGATAAGTACTACACCTGTGGGGGTAAACACTTCACCTCTGAGGATAAGTACTACACCTGTGGGGGTAAACACTGCACCTTTCAGGATAAGTACTACAGCTGTGGGGGTAAATACTGCAGTTGTGTAAGTACTTCATCAGCGAGAATACATGTAAATACTTCTCCTATGTTAATAAGTACGTCGGCTTCGAGGGCTTTGCTGTATGTATTGTCTTCATAAAAATAAGAAGCTTACAATCATGTAAATTTCTTAATTAGTAAATTCCTGTTTCAGGAGCTGTGGATCTGGATGCTATCACCGACGAAAAACAGAGAGCAGCTTTGGAAGGGATGATCAACAACTTTGGCCAGACTCCCACTCAGCTACTCAAGGTAGTTACACGACTCCAGCTGCTTTTTTAAATCCTTAACAGTTTCGTTCATTCTGTTGAACAGTTTTCAAAGCTTTGAAAGGCCTTGAATAGAAGTTCATATTCATTTGGTTTTTTTCATGCTAAATATCACGTTGCATTACAGTAAATCACACAAAGTGACAAACGTTTTCACCAACTGTCTGCTTTGGGGAGCTATAAAATAGGTGAAAAATCATATAGTTTTCCCTGATTTTTCGACAACTAATTGCCCTTCTGTACTACAAATGCATCATCTAGATGGTGCAAAATTCTAGATGATTAACTCAATGTTTTATATAGACAGACAAATAAGGTAATAAAATGATCACCAGTTGTCTCCCTATGGAGATTACGACCAATGAAGGGTCCGCTAAAGTGATGTATACCCTGTGTTATAGGCTGTTAAAAGTAAGAAACAGTAGCATTAAACATTGTCAAAGTTTTCAAGAGGGCCCATAAAAAGATGTCGAATTCAAAGTCTTTAGCAAGTCTTGAGAATTTGTGCTGCTTGATATTTGTTGCTGGAGTATGGTGTTTAGCTACCCCTTGCTTTTCTCAGTTACTATTTCTTTTGAACTGACCACAGTTGTAATATTTAGCTTGTAATCCATGCAAGGCGACATGAAGTTGTACAGAGAGATTTGCATGATTCATGCTCACATTTTAGCCCTATAACTTAGAAAAAAAAAATTCATATTGAAAATCAAGCTTTCACATTACATTAAAATATGCTTTTATATTGTGATGTGAATTAAAACCAAGGAGTTGTCATATGATGAGTGATCGTATGAAAATGTTTTGTTATGTTTTGTAGGAGGCCCACCCCAGGAGAATGTCATTTAACGAGATGGTTCGACACACCACCAAAATTGACCGACCATTGAGCATCCTTAACTTCCTTGGGGATCTGAAGGCCTTCTTTGCTGAGGTTTTTAACCTGTTTATTGTCTCATAGCATTTTTTCTAAATTTTATGACCTGAAACGTCGGATCAAGCCTACATATTAGATGTAGAAAACCTTTTATTTTTTTTTTGAAGCTATGTCCCTGTGACACTCTTGCAGACATGTGCATTAATTGTTCAAACTAACCAGGAGATGGGAAAGGGGGCCATCTCTCACCCACTTGGTTTGCTCTCTCTACATGTGAGTAGGGGTTCCAGCCAGCAGGAGGTAAGGAAGGTAATGGGCCGTCTCCCACTACTCCACTTCTCCTGCTGACTCGGACAGTTGTGGGGACAGCACTATTGGTTTTGATTTTTTTTTGTTTTTTTTGTATGTATGAATGTATTTACCTTCACTTTTCAAACTTTTATTCAAGCTTTATCTTGTTTTATATATTGATGTATTTTTGGATTGGACTCTGAAGTACATGTTTCCTATGTATTTGTGTTCTCTGTGAAGGCCTCGGGGAAGAACAGTTTCATTGTCAAGTAACCAAGCTACCTTCAGTTAATAAAGATACCATTATTAAGGGCTTCAATTCTATTATTTTCTTGATGTAAAGTAAGGTTTATGTGTTGGTAACCTAAGTAAACTTTGTACCTGTGTATTTGTGAGGTGAAATAATGAACATTCAAACATGTAACTTCTCCAAATCGTCTTCAGTATATCCTCATGTACGTAGCAACAAAAAGTCCCCAAAAATTTCACATGGCAGTACTGATTGCTCCAGTAACTCTTTACAAACACGGCTATTTATTAGCTTTATTGTATTGTACAGCAAAACATTTGACTGGAAAATATATGCAAAAAGTTTTTCCCAAATGAAATGAATTTGTTTTTCTGTTTACACTTCTAGTGGTTTGTTATAATGTCTTGTTTTTCCCTTTACAGGTGTCATCAGACTTGGATCCACTTGTGTTTGTCAGAGTTCCCAGAAGTCAACAACGCTCGATCATTCAACATGGAATGCCAGATTCTATGGTAATTTGGGAATAATAATTTCGTTTCCCTGTTTTAAAGTGTTAACTTGATAGGAAACGTTCAAAATTTTGTAATGTTTTGCAATACTTTGTTGAGAATTGGGTTTACTTCTTTCACTGTAAATTAGCAACTTCACAACGTCAGTACTTTATGTGTTGAGCTGAGCAGTGTATTCATGTGCCTTAGTCGACTAGTCGGATTTGGCCCATCAATTGGACAGTGCGGCTTAATTAAAAAATTCATTTTGTTTACGTGTATCTAAACATGTAAAAAATGTCTCAATGTTATCTATGTATAAACCTGTCAGTGCTGAGCTGGTTCCTTGTGCTTCAGATCACAGTAACAGGCTCAGGAATCCTGGGAGTTCATGGCTGGTTACCCTACGACAAGTCTATATCTAACTACTTCACCTTCCAGCGAGATCCCTCAACCATCACAAACTCAAAGTAAGACAAATCTATTACATCAGGCGAAATCTATTACGTCATACGATGTCTATTACATCAGGCGAAATCTATTACGTCATACGATGTCTATTACATCAGGCGAAATCTATTACGTCATACGATGTCTATTACATCAGGCGAAATCTATTACGTCATACGATGTCTGTTACATTATATGAAATCTGTTACATGACTTGAAATCTGTTACATCGTTCCAAATCAATCCTTCCAGAATGCTGCTCTTATTCTAGTTCCTGTTATGTGCTTGTTGCAGAATTGGTTATTAACGTTATTAATTGTGAAACAAAATTTTTCTAGAACCAAGAAAATCATCAGCGGTCCCTTTGCCCCGGATCTGAAGATAGAGCCGAAGCTCTTTGTGGTTTCCCATGATGCAAAACTGCTGTTCAGCGGAGGCCACTGGGATAATAGTTTGCAGGTGTACAACATCAGCAAAGGGAAGAAACTCGGTCACATTGTGCGACACACAGGTACATTCGTTAGCATCAGCCAAAAGGCTAAAGTACTTTTAAATGGTAACACAAAGCAAATGTAAGTGGTAATACAAAGTACATGTAAATGGTAACATGAAGTACATGTAAATGGTGACAACAAAGTGCATGGTGACACAAAGTAATGTAAATTGTAACACAAAGTACAGGTAGATGGTAACACAAAGTGCATGTAAATGATAACACAATGCAAATGGTAACATGAAGTACATGTAAATGGTCACAACAAAGTGCATGGTGACACAAAGTAATGTAAATTGTAACACAAAGTACAGGTAGATGGTAACACAAAGTGCATGTAAATGATAACACAATGCAAATGGTAACATGAAGTACATGTAAATGGTCACAACAAAGTGCATGGTGACACAAAGTAATGTAAATGGTAACACAAAGTACAGGTAGATGGTAACACGTAACTTATTTAGCAAAATTGAATTCCTTCCCCTCCCTTACCCAACAAAATATGTACAAGCATTGAGTCAGGCAAGTGTTACTGTGTGTCTAAATGTTCCATTGTTGTTGTTGTACAGACGTGGTGACTTGCCTGGCCCTGGACTACTGTGGACGTAACCTGATCACAGGATCCCGTGACACGACCTGCATGGTCTGGCAGATCCCACAGCAGGCACGTGACTTGTCCTGTAACTCTACTCTGTCTTATTACAACTAAAACCTTGTTACAAACAGTGATAAACCAAACAAATACGCACTGACTCACAGTCATCCACTGTTACATTTTCTTGTTTCTTCAATCGCATTTGGACACAATGGATCTTGTACGCATATATTTTCCAGTAAGTAAGTGCTCTCTTTGTGTTGTCTTGCACGAAGTTTTCTGGCAATGTGTTGTATATGCACATGTATATCATACTTGAGAAAGTTCGCCAGTATGTTGCCAAAAGTTAGTGGTTTTTTTCAGGTTTCCTTCCCCCTCTACAAAATCTGGACACCTTTGTATTTGTGAAAATTTCACAAGATTATGGTGCCAAACAACAATCAGATTTGTATCACATAAATAAAAAAGTTGATAAAAAAATAAATTTCTCATTTTAGAAAGGGGAAAGTCAAGGTTTGGAGAGCAAACCTATGCAGATTCTTTACGGACACGATGCAGAGGTCACGTGTGTTCACATGTCCATGGAGTTAGACCTGGCCGTATCCGCGTCTAAGGTATGTTTTTGATTGTAACACATATATGTGTGTGATTAAGTACTACCACATGTCACATGAGTATTACATTTGTGTGTGATTAAGGGTTACCACATGCCACATTCCTGTTACATCTCTGTGTGATTAAGGGTTACCACATGCCACATGACTGTTACATCTCTGTGTGATTAAGGGTTACCACATGCCACATGCCTATTACATCTGTGTATGATTAAGGTTTACCACATGTCACATGAGTATTACATTTGTGTGTGATTAGGGGTGACCACATGAGTATTACCTCTGTGTGTGATTAAAGGTTACCACGTGCCACATGACTATTACATCTGTGTGTGATTAAGGGTTACCACATGCCACATGACTGTTACATCTGTGTGTGATTAAGGGTTACCACATGCCACATGATTGTTACAACTGTGTGTGATTAAGGGTTACCACGTGCCACATGACTATTACATCTGTGTGTGATTAAGGGTTACCACATGCCACATGCCTGTTACATCTGTGTGTGATTAAGGGTTACCATGTGCCACATGACTATTACATCTGTGTGTGATTAAGGGTTACCACATGTCACATGAGTATTACATTTGTGTGTGATTAAGGGTGACCACATGACTATTACATCTGTGTGTGATTAAGGGTTACCACGTGCCACATGACTATTACATCTGTGTATGATTAAGGGTGACCACATGAGTATTACATCTGTGTGTGATTAAGGGTTACCACATGCCACATGACTGTTACATCTGTGTGTGATTAAGGACTACCACATGCCACATGAATATTACATCTGTGTGTGATTAAGGGTTACCACGTGCCACATGACTGTTACATCTGTGTGTGATTAAGGACTACCACATGCCACATGAATATTACATCTGTGTGTGATTAAGGGTTACCACATGCCACATGACTTACATCTCTGTGTGATTAATGTTTACCAGATGCCTATTACATCTGTGTGTGATTAAGGGTTACCACGTGCCACATGACTATTACATCTGTGTATGATTAAGGGTGACCACATGAGTATTACATCTGTGTGTGATTAAGGGTTACCACATACCACATGAATATTACATCTGTGTATGATTAAGGGTGACCACATGAGTATTACATCTGTGTGTGATTAAGGGTTATCACATGCCACTTGACTATTACAGATTCTAATGGAGTGAGGCCTTTCAATCAGTATGACACACAAGGGGAAGGGTCAAGTCTGAACAGAAAGTCTATAGATTAATCACCTGCTTGTGACACCTAGCATATTGCTTAATAAATTGAAAAAGTATATTATTTTGACCAGGACAATCTACAAAATCAGGATAGAATATCTAACCCTTGTCTTTGAAATTTAAAAAAGAAAAATCTGTGCGAATTTACTACATACCCTCATTTTTCTACCTTTTTTGCGTATCAAAGAGCAACTTTCTGTGTGTTTGATCCGCACTTTTAATTTTATTTTGGAGACAAAACTACATTAGTTGGATCGGCAAATATCACGGCTTCACAAAAAGTATAATTTTATAAGTCCACACAGACAAATGTCTTCAGAACATGCTTGAATAAAAACCTTGCAAACATGTGAGAAGGTTGAAGAATTATGGTGAGTGTTATGAGTGTTTTTGGTTTGTTTTGTTTTTTTGTTTTTTTTTTTACACTCTCATGGAACACTTTTGCTTCTTTGAAGATTGATACGCTCCATGTTTGTTCATCGAAATTGTTTCATACATCGTTCCAAGTTGTGCAAAGAATATCCTTGCTTTCTGCATCTACATATAGGATGGGAACGTGATTGTTCACACTGTGCGTAAGGGTCATTACACCAGGACGTTACGACCTCCCTGTAGCCATGGCAACAGCCTTGAGATCCCGATGATGATGGTGTCCAACATCGGCCAGATGGTTATTTACTGTAGAGAAACTGACACTCACGATGAGAGGGAATCAAGTGTGGTGTCGCTCAGGGTAAGATAACAACTAACCAGTCAAATTTAGTGTCTCAGCTGAAAACTGACCAATCAAACACAATGTTTGAATGTGTCTTTTAAGACAAGTTTATTTTGCAACCTAAAGTTTGTGGGGGATGTGGTAAGATATTATCCCCAGTACTTAAGAGATTAGATGCTTTATTTTGTGGTGCTATTCCATCTGTCTTCAGGTGAAAGCATGTTTTAATTTGTGTGCTTAATTTAGGGTTTGTGAGGGGCCTTGAAAACCATGAAAGCCTGCAATTTAACAGTAACTGTTCCGTGCCTTGAAAATCCTGGAAAGTCATGAGTTTTTGTAGTTAAGCCGGAAAATGCCTTGGAATTCAGTCTTCAGAACCAACCTGATCTACTGTGTACAATATGCTGACATTCTCTTGGGGGAATGGGTTTACTGACATCTTAGTTAGATGCTTAATTAATGCATTGCTCAACTAATTTATGTTTTTTTACAATGCTTCAAGAAGGTATTAGGTGCAGAAAATTTATTTCCAAGTATGTTAGTCTTGTTTTTGTTGTTGTTGTTGTAACAGGACAAATTCTCCATTCACCTGTACTCTATTAATGGACATCACCTGTTTGAGGAGCGGCTAGCCTACCCGCTCGGGGACATGATGATTGCAGAGGACTATTTGTTGCTAGGCAACATTCAGGGTCAGCTTATCATCAAGGAAGTGTTCGGGTGGGTACAAAATGCTTGTCCTAATGTGTCCTAATTGCATTTATGTACAGTGAAAGAGTGAGTGAGTGCTTGGGGTTTAACGTCGTACTGAACAATTTTTCAGTCATATGACGACGAAGGAATCATTAGGGTGCATGTACGTGTAATGTGCCTCCTTGTTGCAGGACGGATTTCCACCGCTCTTTTATTTAGTGCTGCCTCACTGAGACGACTTACCGAAGGCAAGTAAGCCGCCCCGCCCGAGCCATTATACTGATACGGGTCAACCAGTCGTTGCACTATCCCCTTCATGCTGAACGCCAAGCGAGGAAGTTACAACTTCCTCCTTTAAAGTCTTAGGTGTGACTCGATCAAGGATTGATCCTGGATCTACCCGTCCCGAAGCGGACGCTCTACCAACTGTGCTATCCGGGCCGGTTCTACAGTGAAAGAAAGATGTAATTAGGCTTGCCCAATGAAAGGCCTCCTTTCCTCCTCTTGAATACTCATGTTGGCATCACTGTACTTAAGGTTTTATTCCTACAATATGATTAACGAGCATTTCTAGTTTCAGCTAAGTATGTTCGTCTAACATGATAATCGTGGATTTTAAGGTCTGTGAAAGCCAACTCTAAAAAGGAAGAGTTTGGGACGTACTAGATGACCACATTGTGCCTACATGCATGATTGCTGGCTGCCAAAATGTGTGTGGAATGCCACGACCTGAAGTGCTAGTGAGCAAATTAAAGCGAAAAACGATGACATATGTACATAAATACATGAAAAGCCACGATAAGACTAAGAGTATGTTTTGGGGGAAAATGAAATTTAATGAATTAGAATTTTTGTTTTTGTTTAGAAAACACTCCATTTGATCACATGCATTTTCTGTCTGTGGTTTGAAATATTCGGAAATGATCTCATTGATGAATGTTGCTGTCATCGTAGATGTCACGACAAAATGCCACTTAATTTCTGAACTGACCCCTGGGGCCTTAAAATTGTAATTGGGGCCACCGTGGCCGAGTGGGTTAGCACGCCATCACGGCGCAATGACCCAGGAGCCTCTTACCAATGCAGTCGCTGTGAGTTCAAGTCCTGTCCATGCTGGCTTCCTCTCCGGCTGTAAGTGGAAAGGTCTGTCAGCAACCAGCACATAGCCGTGGGTTAATTTTCCCTGGGCTCTGTCTGGTTTCTTTCCACCATAATGCTGGTCATATAAGTGAAATATTCTTGAGCACGGCATAAAACACAAATCATATACATAAATAAAACTGTAGTTTAAAGCCATCAACCTTTTCAACAACTAAAGCACTTTTTTAAATGGAATTTACGCATACATTTATTTTGAAAAAGATGCCAAAAATGATTTGCTTGTGTCACTAATGATGTAACCTTCATTAAGCAGTGCAAATTACTTTTCTACACCCCATAGTTCTCTCAGAATATTTCACAATATAGTTTCCAGAGGTGTTTTAAAAGGTCAAAGAGTTAGGATACGCCCCAAGAACTAAGCTGAGAAGCCTTTTTTTACTTTCTTCATGTGCTAGGCTATATCGTATAATCTATATTAAGAAATTTATTGCAGAGTTGGACAGTATTTGAATAAAACACAGATCTTAATCAGTGATCTTTGCTTGTTGCAGGTTGAATAAAACACAGATCTTAATCAGTGATCTTTGCTTGTTGCAGGTTTGCGACAGCGACCGTCCTCCCCCTACATATTCCCATACAGTGCATGTCCGTTACCAACAACAACAGCCATATTCTCGTCGGGTTGAAAGATGGGAAGCTTATCATCGTGGGAATGAAAGGGAAGTCTGATTTGAGATGAGAAATAGCGGGATGTCAGTTTCAAGTCCTCTATCTGTGATCAAATTTCGCCAAATGTCAGTCCTTTAAATCATCAAAGTATTGAAAAAGAATCTTTCCAAAAAAATATGTTTATTAAGAACCTAAATGTTGTTGTTGTTGTTTTCTGTCTAACAGCAGTTTATAGATCAGAGATTAAGTCTTTGATACGTGTTATTGAAATATTTTTTTTTTCAAGAAACATACTAATTGTATACAAATTGTGAACGGATAATATGAATGTTGCATGTATTTACCGATGTACAGTGAGTTTTAATTTATATTTTGTCTCAATTTAGTGGATGATTGTCCGTCTCCTTTTTGACATATATTTGTGCTTATTATTTATTCATAAAATAAATATTCATAAATAATTTAAGTAAGCTTTTTGAGGAGTGACTAAAATGTCATTTGATCAAATTATAACAATATTCCTCATTTTGGAGGCAAAAGTTTGATATTCATGTCATTAAAAAGAAATGAAGTGTTAAGACCTAAACATTTGGTAGAAGTGGTTTAAATATATTTGTTATTGCCCATGCTTGTTATTGTGTAATTAAAGTAACACAGTACTTAATTGAGAGTATTTTGTAAGATGAAAAACACAATTGAGATCCTCAGATGTGATAGAGCTCTTCTGCTTTGAAGGAGTAAATAAAAGGAGTAAGATGTTCATTCTCATGTGCAATAATTTCACTCTTAATAATTTTTGACGTGAAATGTTAAAAAAAAAAAAAAACCTTATGTCAATAAATGTACAAGGATTCAATTTAGAAAGACCAAATATTGAATGTTTTTCAAGTGGTTAAGGTCTTTGGCATATTTAGGTTTGTGAGATTTTTCAAACTTTTGATAGTAACCAGTGGGCAATTAATTGTATAATTAATTCAATTTGATATCACTCTATTTGAGTCTACATACATATGGCAAACCTTGCCTAATCTACATATGGCACAAATAAACAAATACAAGATATGTCAGACACACTTCAATATTAGAAAGGCGACAAGTAAGTAAAACCATTTTCAATCTTGAATTTGAGACTGCGAACATCCAAGTACTTTACTCTTACATGGCAGCGGCTAGCCGACAACGCGGTGAAAGATAAAATGGAAGGTACAGGGAAATAAAGAATATTCAGTGATATGCAGAGAAGAACGGCTGGTGATAACCTGAAATAATAGTAGGTAAGACAACAAAATGTTGTATCACAGCTTCTATGAATTGTGAACGTCAATAAAACCTAGCTTTGGGCTTATAAGTTTTGTGTTAACTCCCATGTTATTTAGGCAATGTTTTCACGGCTGTGTGTGAGCGAGTAAGCGTGTTGGCACAAGTAAAACAGCAAATAACCAAATATTTGTGGTCTCAAATATGTTACATATAACCCAATATACTTCACTTTGTAGAATCATTGCTTTTGTTATTGGTGAGTATTTTAAATAAAGCTCATTGCGTACTAATAATGTGCTAGAAATTGTGAAATTTAAAACTGGAAGGTAATGAAGATTGTAATATGGTTTTACCGTCAGAGATTTGGTTATATTTGTTCTGTCCTCCACATCTTCCTGACTTGATCACATCGTAATCACAGTAACTTACCGATCACTGCTGTCAATCAAAGTAACGGTAACTGTCAGTCAAAATACTACATCAACCAATAAGAACACTTGATATTTGCCAAGGCTGTCATTGTGCCTGTCAGGTTTATTACTGGTAAATTAATATGCTGCAACTTACATCGGTAATGGACTTATTTGTACCCCATGCCCAATTCTGAAGTTTAGAAAAATTTTCAAGAAAATGTTTTTATAGCAAATTTCGGTGTCTGAAATCTGTAACGTAATTTAAGTTTTAAATTTATTGAGGCACGTTGTTATTTTTATGTGCTAATATATTAGCTGTGAAGGTTACTAGCTAATAATGTGAAGAAGCCTCTCTGGGAAAGGCCATATGTGCATAGTGCACTGGTGGATTTACGGCATACAACTGGCATTTATTTTGTCACTCTCCACCCCTCACCCCCCACCCCGCCAAAAAATTCTACATGATAAAAACTCTTGAACAATTTTGACTCTCAGGAAAAAAAAATCAGTTTTTTTTTTTTTTTTTCTGTTGGTTGCAGTTGTGGTTTTTTAATGATTTTCTGACAGTGAGAAGCTGTTGAACAAAACACTGTGCATACCAATACAGGGGCATTTCAAGTTCGGCTCCAAACAAACACAAAAAACTAGTTGTTAAAACTTTGTTAATGGATGCCAAGCAAAGCAAATCTTGCTTCCTCTGTAGTACAGGCCATTGATGCTGATAGCCAACTATCAGCGTTTCAACCATTAAAACAAATGCTGGAAACTTCGTGTACATCCACATGTATTTGTACCTTCTTTTAGATGTGGTCAGATATGGGGCGTTTGTTAATGTTTTGTTTGGATGCAGTGGAAGGAAATGGAGGTTCAAAAAATCTATAAATATTAAAATAGATCATTTTGTCCACAAAATTTCAACTCTTCTCTGATGGACCCAAGTTATCAGAGGAAATAATGAAGTGTGTAATATTCAATAAGCTCTTTGATGTGACGCTTTATTTAATGAGCCTCCTGTGTTAAGGACAAAATACTCAGTACCTATTATCTGCATAATACTGTGTCTTCATATTTTTCCCTGCATTACTTAATAAAAGCTGTGATACCTGACCGGTTTTGCTATTTGTAAATACATGTGTATCTCTTTGTTTATTATTCATTGTATGTATCTATACATCTGTCTATATATACTTTATTATACATGCATGTGGGTAACTATAAATTCATTGTCAAATTCAACTTTGTCTCTTGGAGAATCCCTTGGCTCTTTGTGCGAAATGGTTCAAGTAGTCTGTAGTGTCTGTAACATACATGTACAATAACAGCTGATTTTAACTTGCATAAAGTGCTTCTTATTTAACGTAATAGTGTTTGGCCACATCATCGTACCATTTTGACTTACACTTTACGTTTTCATCGTTTATTTTCAACGCTGCCTTACGATTGATTTAGTGCAATTGAAAAAAAAAAAGTGTGAATATTTTTTTTTTTTTAAATTTTCACAGCATGGTGAAACTTAATTGGACATGTTAAAAATGTTTATCAACATGTATAAAGTACGTATATGTAGGTGCCACTCTCTACTGTATGGGGCAATACTTAATAATATGGATCCAGATATTTGTTACTGCAGAAACACTGGGTAAATATTTATTTTATGAAGGATACTTTGTTTTTAGCATTAATTATGTGAATTTTATTTACAAATTGAGTAATACCAAAATGCTACCCCATAGGCGCATGTCTGTAACAGTTTTGTATTTCGCCGTAGGTTTAGATTTGTCTAAGCGACACATTTTGCTTCGTTGTAGTTGATTCATCCACCTAATAGGTCCACTTAAGACTTTGATTAATTTCTTATCAGATATTCTTGAGTAAGAGGTAAAACACCAATGAAATAAACAAATAAATTTCTTATCAAAAAAAAAAATGACGTGATGGAATGAAAAGTGTGATTTTACGGACTGTATGTACTCCTGAGTGCTTTTCTTTTCAGACCGAACTTTAGGTGACCTACAGTGATTTGTCTGCCTCACAAAGCATCGTATCATGCAGTCTTAGGAAACAATCTAAGGCCAGCGATCTTGCATGGGCATATAGAATACACCTGAAACTGGACGGAATTAGATCCTTAATTAGAAATCAGCCTTTCAAAGGGATAGGAAACAGGTAGTATGTACTGTACGTGTAGAAATTTACGCATGTCAACAAAAAGAGCATTCTGAACAGCCTCTGAAAAGACAGGTGTTGTTTTTTTGGGGGGGTTTGTTTGTTTTGTTTTGTTTTGTTTTTTTTGTTGGTGCATTTTTCCTCAGGGAAAACGCGAATGGTACTTACATTATTTTGTATTTACGGGCAAGTCAACACTTGAAAATCCCAGAGTGAAGTAAAACTGAAAATCCACCTTTCTATTTTGTCCGTTCTTCGTGTCCATGACATAAACAGCCTTACAAACATGCGAGCAAAAAGCTTTCGTGGAGCTTATTAAGAAAGCTTCACATACTGTCATGTTATAAGACTCGGCCAGCCTTTATGGCACCATATGTACAGTAGACTAAGGCTATATGTGAATGGTATCCTAAAAGCCAGCTGCATGTGTGTCAGCTGTGTGCCATTAGGTACCATATCCACAATACCATTTCTACATTCTCAGCAAATTAAGGCGAGGGAAATGGTAGTGGAATGGCATTAGGCACCATATCCGCAGACAACAGCAGTAACTCTTACACACTCAACAGATGAAGGCTAGGTGAATGGTAGTGGAATGCTAGAAACCTGCTATAAGTGTGCTAGTGGTAAGTGGCATTAGGCACCATATCCGCAGACAACAGCAGTAACTCTTACACACTCAACAGATGAAGGCTAGGTGAATGGTAGTGGAATGCTAGAAATCTGCTATAAGTGTGCTAGTGGTAAGTGGCATTAGGCACCATATCTACAGACAACAGCAGTAACTCTTACACACTCAACAGATGAAGGCTAGGTGAATGGTAGTGGAATGCTAGAAATCTGCTATAAGTGTGCTAGTGGTAAGTGGCATTAGGCACCATATCCGCAGACAACAGCAGTAACTCTTACACACTCAACAGATGAAGGCTAGGTGAATGGTAGTGGAATGCTAGAAGCCTGCTACAAGTGAGCTAGTGGTAAATGGCATGAGGCACCATATCCACAGACAGCAGTAGTTCTTACACACTCAACAGATGAAGGCTAGGTGAATGGTAGTGGAATGCTAGAAGCCTGCTATAAGTGTGCTAGTGGTAAATGGCATTAGGCACCATATCTGCAGACAGCAGTAGTTCTTACACACTCAACAGATGAAGGCAAGTTGAACGGTAGTGGAATGCTAGAAACCTGCTATAAGTGTGCTAGTGGTAAGTGGCATTAGGCACCATATCCGCA
The DNA here is from genome assembly GCF_032854445.1 of Liolophura sinensis. Lineage (NCBI taxonomy): Eukaryota > Metazoa > Mollusca > Polyplacophora > Chitonida > Chitonidae > Liolophura > Liolophura sinensis. Next base: position 4,354,585 of record NC_088298.1, on the reverse strand, counting down.
GACAACAGCAGTAACTCTTACACACTCAACAGATGAAGGCTAGGTGAATGGTAGTGGAATGCTAGAAACCTGCTATAAGTGTGCTAGTGGTAAGTGGCATTAGGCACCATATCCGCAGACAACAGCAGTAACTCTTACACACTCAAAAGATGAGGGTTAGGTGAATGGTAGTGGAATGCTAGAAGCCTGCTATAAGTGTGCTAGTGGTAAATGGCATTAGGCACCATATCCACAGACAACAGCAGTAACTCTTACACACTCAACAAATGAAGGCTAGGTGAATGGTAGTGGAATGCTAGAAACCTGCTATAAGTGTGCTAGTGGTAAATGACATTAGGCACCATATCCGCAGACAACAGCAGTAACTCTTACACACTCTACAATTGAAGGCTAGGTGAATGGTAGTGGAATGCTAGAAACCTGCTATAAGTGTGCTAGTGGTAAGTGGCATTAGGCACCATATCCGCAGACAACAGCAGTAACTTACACACTCAACAGATGAAGGCTAGGTGAATGGTAGTGGAATGCTAGAAGCCTGCTATAAGTGTGCTAGTGGTAAGTGGCATTAGGCACCATATCCACAGACAGCAGTAGTTCTTACACACTCAACAGATGAGGGTTAGGTGAATGGTAGTGGAATGCTATAAGTGTGCTAGTGGTAAATGGCATGAGGCACCATATCCGCAGGCAACAGCAGTAACTCTTACACACTCAACAAATGAAGGCTAGGTGAATGGTAGTGGAATGCTAGAAGCCTGCTACAAGTGAGCTAGTGGTAAATGGCATTAGGCACCATATCCACAGACAGCAGTAGTTCTTACACACTCAACAGGTGAAGGCTAGGTGCATCGTAGTGGAATGCTAAAAGCCTGCTATAAGTGTGCTAGTGGTAAGTGGCATTAGGCACCATATCCACAGACAGCAGTAGTTCTTACACACTCAAAAGATGAGGGTTAGGTGAATGGTAGTGGAATGCTAGAAACCTGCTATAAGTGTGCTAGTGGTAAGCGGCATTAGGCACCATATCCGCAGACAACAGCAGTAACTCTTACACACTCTACAATTGAAGGCTAGGTGAATGGTAGTGGAATGCTAGAAGCCTGCTACAAGCGTGTTTTTAGCCTGGTTAAAACTAATATACTTGTTATAGTTACACATACATACGGGCGATTAAAAGACTTATCCATAAACCATATGCATATGATTTATGGCGTGTGAATTTGATCCCTGAAATATATATATTCATCATGGCCTTGAGGGTCTTTGCGTATAAAATGGTATGGAAACTGTTATAGTCGTTTTAGCCACTGAGAGATACTTGATTTATTGTGTTCATTGATGCCTCTTTGTTGTGTCTTCTATGTGTATGTTCTAAGAAAAAAAATAAAGAAAATTTTGTAACGGATAATATATAGGTTCCACTTGTTATTACATATCTTCACACAGAACGAGCATAAACTTGTTCCAGTTAGGCTAAGCCCATCTCAACCTTTTCCCATGAGGTTGCATGCCGAAATTTAGCTTTCACTGGTTCATCAGTGGTTTTAGAAGAAATGTTCTGTGTTTCTCTAGTCGTAAATTTATTGGATGGTGGCGGCCTCCTGGTGATTTATAGTATTGACCTGGAACGTCCTTATTGGTTGACCACTGGTATACGACGCACAGATACTTGGCCCATAATGGTTAGCGTGCTAGCGCAGCATAATAACCTAGGACAGTTCCAGTGCAGTTCATGTTGGCTTCCCCTCCAGTCATATGTTAGAAGGTCTGGCGGCAACTTGTGGATGGTCGTGGGATTTCATGGGCTCTGTCCGGTTTCCTCCAAGCATTATGCTGGTCGCCAGTGCATAAATGAAATATTTTACAGTGTGGCGTAAAACACTGAATTAAATAATAAGTGAACTTATCTCATTGTCAATAACGGCTGGTGTTATGATGAAACATCTTGCCTCAACATCCAGACATTATACTTTCAGGCATGCATGACATTACTCAATTTAAGTGGTGTAAATCAACAGATTTCCATCTGTTTTTATATTTATGTCAAAGAAAAAATAGTTTGTCTACTTAAAGTGACACAAAGGGTTAGGGTTACTGTACAAAAGTAAAACCGAAAGTCTAGTACCAGTACGGTACGCATGACGCTTGCCGCAAAATTCAGCAAACTTAGTGTTAGGATTAAATACAAAAACGATTTGAACTTTTGATGACCTGAGTAATGGTTTCATAAAGAAAAAGTCTTTTTAAGAAAAATATTGTTATAATAACTATTAGCTTCCTGTCTTTACAGATAAACAAGATTTAATGTTTCACATGGTTAGAAGTGCCGGTGCACTGCCTATGTACACGTAGGCCTATAGTGTACCATGCATTTTTAATTTAAGTGAAAAGCAGTGTTGAATTTATTTCGGTCTCCTTTTTTTTTCTACGCAGTTTCCATGGAATCCCAGTAAAGTAAACGATGAATAAGTGTATGAAGCCTTCGTATCTATCCCGAACGATGAGTTGTAAACAGCTTGGCCTGGCCTGTGTCATGTTTGGCACCATATTGAGTAGCATGAGCTGTCTTCAACCTGTTGCAACCGGAAACCTTGAGGCACTAGTGTATTTTGAATATTAAATGTGCCCGTCGCCTGGTGTCCGAATGAAGCCAGACTCTCGTTTAGCGGGACGAGATCTCGTCGGAAATTCTAACTTAGAAAAAATGGCGGACAGACGTCGACCCGTGCCAGCTAGGGAGTCGGAATGTGTGAGTAAAACATGCCAGATTCTGTTCCAAGGTTGGCCGAACGAGGACAAATGCAAATAAGTATCTGTGAAAGTCGAAGGGCGGAAATTTAGTCTCTGACCGACATTTCACACTAACTGACACGTCTTTTTACCCGCCATAGTAAATAATCGTTGTTGTTGTAGCTGTGGCTTAGATTCACTATCAACTTACCTCATGGACATTGAGCCAGGACTATCACATGGTCGACGAGACCGTTAGTTTGCGTTCTCTTTTACTTGAATGGACAGTGACATTGGGTATATCTTATTTTCAATAAGATATACCGAAAATGAAATGAAATGAAAGTTCGAAAATGAAATGAAAGTGAGAATATTTGGTTTGCCAGTCTACAGCCACACCTATATGTGTGACTAGCGCAACTGATGCTAGAGATAGGGTGCACATCCACCCTGCTTCCGTAGACAGGTGGAAGTTACTCTACCTAACTAACAGGTAGAAATCCCACTCATGTGGTCTTTGCCTTTGTAACGGATTGCCTACATCACAGCCGTTTGGCCAGATTGAAACCCTCGAACCCCATCCAACTCCTAGTTCATTTAGCCCAGTCATACCAACAAAACCTAGTCCCAGGTGGCTGCTTCAACTCCTCTCTTTATATTTGGCTGGCGAAGTATTGTAGCCACAGGGGGAACAATGGCTGCTTTCTAGACAGTGGCTGCAGTCCAAATTTGTGTAAACTTCGGCTCACCCAACACGTAACATCTTACAAATATTTCACCTGGTAAGGACACAAGAGACCCAAACTCAACTCATATTCATCACTAAAGGAGCAGCCATTTTGCCTTTGCCATAGTTATGGGTCTGGAAATACTTATCCTTCCTAGATGGTGCGTGCGCGCTAAACCTGAAAAGAAGAGCCTAATGGCCGCCATGTAGAGAAATGGTCTGCCATGTCGTGAATATGGTGCTGGTGTGCCATTACTGAAGAGAATATACCTAAGATGTTATGTGTGCGGGCGAGCTGACAGGTAAGAGCCAAAGTTGACACCACTTTTGGTTTGCAGCCATTGTTTAGAAAGGACGTCTCGGGCATGGCGTGAATCGGTGTATGGATTAACTTCCCCCAGAGGCTACGATATTCCGCCAGCCAAGTATAAAGAGAGGAGTTGAAGTAGGCACCTGGGGCTAAACAAAACCGTGCAATACGTTTCGGCTGCTCTTGTTTAGAATGGCGGCATTAGGAGTTTCTTACATAAAAAAGGTTGTTTCTTTGTCTTTTTATCCATACTCCATAAGTTGCTGCAGCTAAAATTCCAATGATATTTGCCTGGTCTGCAAGCCAGACGAAGTCTCCACCACCAAAGATTTTTCGCATGCACATCGTGGAGATTAGCACTGGAGAGTCAGACTTTAATGTCATAGACAAGATTAACGACAGCAATTTATACCTATACGTGGGTAGCACACTAGCGCGGCACAGTAACCCAGCAGCCTCTCACCAATGCAGTCGCTGTGAGTTCAAGTCCAGCTCATATTGGCTTCCTCTCCGGCCATAAACGGGAAGGTCTTCCAACAACTTGAAGATGGGTGTGGGTTTCCCCAGACTTTGCCAGGTTTCCTCTAAAGCTGGCCACCGTTGTGTAAGTGAAATATTCTTAAGTGCGGCATAAAAGACCGATCAAGTAAATAAATATCCAAATATTAAAATTCAAAATCACATTACAAAATTAATTCACTAGACTAAAATAATAACTTTTAAGAATCAAGACCTGCAAATACCTACTTATAAGCACCTTGCCAGAAATGTGTTCACTCGTTTAATTGTATGGTTCTTGCAAGCAGGTGCAGCATTCAAACCTGGGTTGTTCTGGTGTTTTCCAGATATCAAATTTCTGTTCTACCAGCGAATCTTCAGTGCATTGTGTTTGACACCAATCAAATAAAATAAACACCATTCAAGCCTTTATTTTTGTAATTTTGTACGAGAACCTAAATGAATTCCCATAGGTTTGCTTTGCGAGAATCCACCAGAATCTAGGTCAAATCTAGAACCGCAAAGTATGCAGTTACTCCAAGTGAAAGTTTTAATTTGTGGTATATAAAACTAAACAGTTTTGGGTATTCCAGGTGACTTAAATATCACTGTTTGTAGGTTAGTTTATGATAAACTCAGTGCTGCAGATAAGTTTTTGTCAGAGGGAGTATGGTACCCCTGACTTTGAAAGAGAGGGAGTATGTTACTTCCTACCAGAAGTCATACTTTGAAGTATGCAACTTCCCTATAGCAAATCCCCACGTCATATTACACGTCTGCTTTAAGTCTCACATGTACGCTAGCTATCAGGAACTTAGGCGTACACACAAATCTTCGGGCGTGTACAGTTTTAATTTTATGAGAGTATCATCTAATTTTTTTTTAAGCGTATTTATGCTCGTAGCATTGTAAATCTGTAGCACTGTAAATCCATAAGAATTTGCTTGCAATGTAGAATAAAACAGTTGATTCATTTACAAAATCTTGACTACTTCACAATTTATTTTGATCTCTGTAGGTCAGTAAAGAGGTTCTGGTGTATGTATGTTTTGAATGCTATCATGGCAAACAACAACAACGCCCATTCGAAATAATGTAAAAACAGTTGATCAAAAGGCGAATTATGATGGTGTTTACGGTTGAACGGTTGTACATGCACTTGTTGAGAGGAACCATAGTTATGAACTAGAAATTTGGGAATTTTGATAATTTTTGGGGGATTTTCTTTGTACGGGAATCCAAGCAGATTCGTGTAAATTTGGTTTAACAGAGTCAAGGCAAGAATCAGATTCCCCTCAGAAGTAAAGCCCTGCCAGTGCTGTTTCATTTCCTTTCTGTTTGTTACAGGAAAGTGAAGGAAATCCTAATGAAGGTATGTATATATACAACAGCACTCTATGTGTCAACAATTACTGACAGAAAAGTCTTAGCCATATTTCAGTAATGAAAAGATTTTTCAGTTTTAACCTATAGCGTATTTTGCCATGGCTAAGAGCTTCAAATATACATCTACACTTGAAAACAAAAGTGGTAACTGAAGTGTGAGGGCATTGTTAAAAATATTTTCATTGGGAGTAATCTGACCAACCCTCCGAAAAGGGACCCTACTCTAAAGTTATTTTTATCTAAATATTAATTATAGCGGCTTTCCTAGTTCCTAATTTCCTAAAATTTCCCTAGGGACTGATCCTATTTTTTCTGATAATGTTTCACCTCAAAGAATTTATTAATGATGGGCGTACTGTAACTAGCTCATGCTGGCTTCCTCCCCGGCCGTAAGTGGGAAGGTCTGCCAGCAACCTGCGGATGGTCGTGGGTTTCCCCCGGGCTGTGCCCGGTTTCCACCCACCATAATGCTGGCCGCCGTCGTATAAGTGAAATATTCTTGAGTACGGCGTAAAACACCAATCAAATAAATAAATAAATACTGTAACTATGTCTGCTTTGTTGTCAAGTGGCATTTTAATGGAAGTTGTCAAATTATCATTTTCAACACATTTTTACGGATTAACAACTTCCTGATTTCATTTTCACAAGTGATTCACATACCATAATCAAGTGACCGGGGCAGAGAGCAACACTGAAGCTTTCTTGTAAATAAATTCAAAATTTTGGTATCCATAAAAATACAAGACATTTCTGTTAACCAGATGTCATGAACAAGAAGCATTGGATTGAGGATTTTTTTTTTGTCAGTAATTTTTTTGCCAACACTTGATTTTTTTCTTGTTTACAGATTTGTCTGAATATGAAAGTGCCAATGAAGAAAGTAAAGATGGAGAGGTAAAACATATTGCTCTTTGTTTTTTTCAGAACAACAGCTGGTGTGCTGTCTTAGGGTGACAGTAACTTGTTTTCTGCCTATCTGGTAGATTCACACAGATTCATTTGTTGTAGCAATATACAGGGCTTAGACCTTTAGGCAGGGACTTTCGTGGCTGATTGGTTAGCGTGCCAGCATGCCACAATGACAGTCACAGTCCAGTTCATGCTGGCTTCCTTTCCAGTCATACATGGAAAGGTCTGCAAGCAACCTGCTGATGGTTGTGGGTTTCCCCTGGCTCTTCTCCCACAATAAACTTGTATTTTCCCTACAGTAAACTGGTATTTTCCCTGCAGTAAGTTTGTATTTTCCCACATTAAACTATTATTTTCCCCACAGTAAACTGGTGTTTTTTCACAGTAAACTCTTATTTTCCCCACAATAAACAGGTGTTTTTCCACAGTAAAGTGTTTTTTCCCTCCCCAGTAAAACTTATCAACATCATGTGAAAAACTCAGTTCTACATTTTAAAACGTGGATCAATTAATCATGTGTTTCAGCTCGGAGAAGGTGAGGAAGAAGAAGACGACGACAGCGAAGAGACGGACAGTGAAGAAGGGGAGACAAGCGATGACGACGATGATGAAGACGGAGAGTACAGTGAGGATGTGGTAGTGGAGGGGGAATACGAGGATGGCTGGGTAGAGGAGGAGAGACAGAGTGGGGATGGACAGGTAAAATTTGGATTAAGAGCGTGTGGGAGGGTGTGTGTTTTGGGTGTGGGGTAATTCAGTAGACAGGGGTATGTGAGAAACCTCAAGCAAGTAAACACAAATATTTGGAATCTGGTAATCTCTGAGAAATCGAAAATAAAAAATGACTTCAATAATTGTTTTATCAGGAACAGCCAGAAGCTAGTACAGATGACCTGGACGATGATGAAGATAAGAAAAACCCTGCCTATGTACCCAGAAAAGGAGCATTCTACGAACATGACTTGCGAATAGATGAGTCTGGGGAACTTAAAGAAGAAAGGTTTGTCAGTTTTACTTTTAAAACATTTGTAAGATCACAGATTCTTTCTGTATTAATGTTTTTGTAGAACAGCGGGTGTTTTTGGAAAAGTGTCTTAGTTTTTCTTATATTGTTGTTGTTTCAGGTAGCTTTAGTTGGTTTGGTCCGAAATTATTTTTTTTGTATTTTGACAGACTCGGGGTAGAAAATAATCAGCATGGATTTATTTCTACAATAATTCTCTTGTGTTATTTTATAAAGTATTTTTTGTAGGATGATTTTTGCAGTGGAAAAACGTTTCAGCTTGAGGGTAAAAATATTTTATGAACTTATTTTCTTCTAAAAATGCACTATTTTTGATGAATTTTTTAGGAGCAAATACAGAAATTCTGAGTTCAGTTATATTAATGTATCAGGCTGTCAGTTTGCATCAGAGTTTCTGAAAAGTGTTAATGTTTTGGGGGCTCTCGGTGACCAGGTAGTAAGCTCAGTGACGCGGGAACCTCTCACCCATGGGTTCGCTTTGAGTTCAAGTCCAGCTCATGCTGGCTTCCTTTCCGGTCATCCGTGAGAAGGTCTGACAGCAACCTACAGATGGTTGTGGCTCTGCCCTCTGCCCACCGTCATGCAACTGAAGTATTCTTCAGTAGGGCATAAAACTAAATTAATATTTTTCTGTCCACAGACCCAAGAAGAAACTATGGAAGGATGATGGGAAATGGTTACATGATCGTTACAGCGAGACTCAGCAGGCACCGAAATCTCGCGAGGAACTGATCGCCCTGTACGGTTATGACATCCGAGCTCACGACAAACCTCCAGACCGAGCACCCAGGATGAACAGGAGACGGTAAGATAACCAATCATTATCATTCTAGCATTGTTGCATAAGTGAGATTTTCTTGAGAAGAATATTTCACTTATACGACGGCGGCCAGCATTGTGGTGGGAGGCAGAGCCCGGCGGAAACCCATGACCATGATAGAAGGTTTGGTATTTTGAGCTTTGGTGATGACCACAACACAAAACTTATGGTCGACCAGTGCTATAGAGCTATAGATGTGAAATGTGTTAAATTTCACATATAAATATTGTAAATGAACATAGTAAAATGAAGGAAATACTTATTTTATAATTTGAAAATTATGAATATTTCTGTGTAACATAACGATCTGGGCACATTTGGAGATCTTCATTTTTATTTTGAGCTTTTGTAAATGAAAACCTTTACAAACATTTTGACCTCTGTGGAGGCTGGGGATTTATTCCATGTACTCTAGTTCCCAACGCCCAAGAAAATGACAACATTTGCATAAGTGAAATGTTACGGTAGTAAGAAATGAATTAGTCAATGGATCAGGACTGGTAATGATTGGTATCAGTTGTCTTATAAAAATTTTACTAATTAATTTGAAAACTTGAAATGTGAGTAAATAAAAATCAGATGTATGTAATTTCTTTTCACAGAGAGGGCAACCCTCGTGATAGGAAACGACTCGGAGATTTCATCTCTGACCGACCCCGACAGAAAACTGACACTCCTCCGAGATACTCCAACAATCGTAACCGGGAGTCCCACGACAACGAAGATGACCGGTCTCAGTATGACAACAACCGATCGCAGTATGACAACAACAGCCAGAGGAATTCCTCCTACCAGAATAGGAAGAATTCGTACAATGAGGAAAGACGCGGCCAGAGCTATCAGAACCTGAAGGACAAGGGTCCCAGAGATTACCATGCTGAGAGGTAAGTTGAGCACACGGTTTGATTTATTTGTACGATTGTTGTGGTTGAAAACTATGCTTATCAGAGCTAGTGGTGGGGTTGATAGTTGTGGTTGAAAACTGTACTCACCAGAGCTAGCGGGGGGCTTGATTGTTGTGGCTGAAAACTGTACTTATCAGAGCTAGTGGGGGGATTGATTGTTGTGGCTGAAAACTGTACTTATCAGAGCTAGTGGGGGGATTGATTGTTGTGGCTGAAAACTGTACTTATCAGAACTAGCGGCCGGCTTGATTGTTGTGGCTGAAAACTGTACTTATCAGAGCTAGCGGGGGGCTTGATTGTTGTGGCTGAAAACTGTACTTATCAGAGCTAGTGGGGGGATTGATTGTTGTGGCTGAAAACTGTACTTATCAGAACTAGTGGGGGGATTGATTGTTGTGGCTGAAAACTGTACTTATCAGAACTAGCGGCCGGCTTGATTGTTGTGGCTGAAAACTATACTAAACTAGTGGTTGTTTAACGCTATACTTAAGAATTGTTCACTTATACAATGACAGGCTGTTTTATGGGAGATGAAAATAGGGGTAGACCATCGACCTTTGCAACGCATTTCCCACGTGACATACACACACGCATATGCTTTATTGATGGAACACATGTGGACCTCAGCAATTGTTTAACTGTTCAAACTTTATTGCTACCAAAATCTCCACGAATAGTGAGAGCACAGGAATTCCCTGTCCAAGACCAGGTTTGAACCCTGCACCTGATGTTGCCTAGGATGAATAAAATGATTGTGATGGTGTCTTTATTGGTGTACCATTTGTGTCCCTGTGGTTAGTGTATTAGCATAGTACAAAGGCGCAATAGCCTTTCACAGTGCTGTCGCTGGCTTCCTCTCCTGTTGTATGCGAGAGAGTATTTCAGCAACTTGCGGATGATCGTGGCTTTCCAACAGGCTCTGCCTAGTTTCCTCTCACCATAATTTTGTCCGCTTTCGTATAAGTGAAAACACCAGTGATGTTGTACCAGATATCACATTGTCAAGCCATAAGAGATTTATGTAATATAGCTGTTATATGAAGCTAGCGATAAATGAGGACTGACCACTTTGGTAGCCTAATGGTTAAGAGTGTCTGCCCTGAAGTCATGAGACACGGCTGGGGTCATATCGAGGACTTTCAAAATGGTACTTGCTGCTGCCTAGCTTGGCAGTCAGGACAGAGGGGTTAGAGCAAGGAATCGGGCTGGTTGGCCTGGTGTCAGTATAATGTGACCAGATGAAGTGTCATATCTGATGTCTTCGGCATGATACATGTACTTCAGTGGCAGCATGGACTCACCCTACAACAAGACACGGTATATGTACACACATTTGAAAAACCTTGAAACTTTGTGCTGTTATTATGTCATTCTAAATATTTTCTTTTTTTTTTTGTAGGTATGATCAGCAGAAATCGTACGACTATCGAGAAGGTAGACAAGACAACAGGGCGCGCCAGGAGCAACATGGTCAGCAAGATGTCCGTTATCAGAACAGATCTGAGTTGCGACAGTATGAAGATTCTAATAGGAGGTCACACGATAATGATTATCGTGAACCTAAAGGACGCTCTGATCGTGATCATAAGGGGCCGCCCGATCATGACCATAGGGGGCCTGGTGAACGTGACCATAGGGGACCTGGTGAGCGTGATCATAGGGGGCCTAGTGAGCGTGATCATAGGGGGCCATCTGATCGAGACTACAGAGGGCCTGCAAGAAATCAAGGTGGTAAGGGGCCACGGTTACAGCGTGGAGGTCACAACAATTCCGCAGAAATGCGCAACAGTAACAGAGGAAATAATGGTGACGTGCGAAACAGCAGGCCAAACTTTTCAGAGCGTGGTAGTGACTCACAAGGTAGACAGTATACAAATTCTGGGTATCAAGGGTCCAGAGGGGCAGATAACTCTGCCGAGGTGAAGACAGATGAACCGGACACCACGGAAACCATTCAGATCAACGTCGTGAACAAAAATGCTCTGATCGACAAAAAATCGTACTCTCGAGAGCGGCGAGGGAAGTTTGTCGGACGAACACGGTTGCAGGAGAACACTGGCTTCAGCATGGACCAGTCATTAGCTAAAGATGACAGAGGTAAGTCCTTCAGGAAGAGTGAGTTCAAATCTGTGTTAAGTAGGAATGTTTAGGATAACATGCCTCAAATTTCACCCACAAAAGTGCAGTTATAGAGGCAAATAAATGTCACAAAATATTATTTTTAGTGCTGAACTTACAGTTTTCCAGTAGAATATCCTTTCTAAAGTCAACAGAACTATCAGAGTCTGGGAAAATGGGAATGTTCGTCATGGACGTCAAGGACACCGGAGGTGGGGGTTCAATCCCAGCCATCGGCAGGGAATTTGTAGGTTTGTTGGGGATCGGTGACAAAAGTAGTTGACGATGCTCATATGGCCCTCACTCTCTTTGGATGGTACATGTATTATCTCCCAGCTATCAAAGGTTTAGTCAAGGGGGTGGCTCAGTGTCTTTGAGGCACCCTAGTCTGACAAAATTAACATGGGAGAGATATGGAAAATAGGGGAAATTTGGAAATGAGATGGCTTGCCACCAATATAATGCGCAATAATTAAGTCTGTATAAGGTAAAGTTCGTCCATAAATTGTCAGAAGTAACTGACCACTATTGTACAATCATGTAATTCTTCAGTATGGTGTTAAGTCACATGTTAATGATTAAATTGGTTTGAGTTCTTGTACAGCGTTTATTTTTCCAGCTAATCATCGTTTAGAAAGTTAATTGCAAAAACAATTAATAAAAATGAACTGCTTTGATGTGTCTGTAACAGCTTATAATTTGTTACACTGTGTGTCGTACTGTAGTACTAAGGATTGCCACTAAATTCACCGAAAATCCCCACCCTGACCCTAGCCCTAATTCACAAACATCTGTGGTTGTGTGGTATCATACATGTTATATACCACAACAACTCTATCACCATGGATAGGCTAAGTTATGTCAGACATTCGGGCCCACAAATGAAGACAGTTCCAGCACCATGGATAGGCTAAGTTATGTCAGACATTCGGGCCCACACATGAAGACAGCTCCAGCACCATGGATAGGCTAAGTTATGTCAGACACTCGGGCCCACACATGAAGACAGTTCCAGCACCATGGATAGGCTAAGTTATGTCAGACATTGGGGCACACACATGAAGACAGCTCCAGCACCATGGATAGGCTAAGTTATGTCAGACATTGGAGCACACACATGAAGACAGCTCCAGCACCATGGATAGGCTAAGTTATGTCAGACATTGGAGCACACACATGAAGACAGCTCCAGCACCATGGATAGGCTAAGTTATGTCAGACATTCGGGCCCACACATGAAGACAGTTCCAGCACCATGGATAGGCTAAGTTATGTCAGACATTCGGGCCCACACATGAAGACAGCTCCAGCACCATGGATAGGCTAAGTTATGTCAGACATTCGGGCACACACATGAAGACAGCTCCAGCACCATGGATAGGCTAAGTTATGTCAGACATTCGGGCCCACACATGAAGACAGTTCCAGCACCATGGATAGGCTAAGTTATGTCAGACATTCCGGCCCACACATGAAGACAGCTCCAGCACCATGGATAGGCTAAGTTATGTCAGACATTCGGGCCCACACATGAAGACAGTTCCAGCACCATGGATAGGCTAAGTTATGTCAGACATTCGGGCCCACACATGAAGACAGCTCCAGCACCATGGATAGGCTAAGTTATGTCAGACATTCGGGCCCACACATGAAGACAGCTCCAGCACCATGGATAGGCTAAGTTATGTCAGACACTCGGGCACACACATGAAGACAGTTCCAGCACCATGGATAGGCTAAGTTATGTCAGACATTCGGGCCCACACATGAAGACAGTTCCAGCACCATGGATAGGCTAAGTTATGTCAGACATTCGGGCCCACACATGAAGACAGCTCCAGCACCATGGATAGGCTAAGTTATGTCAGACATTGGAGCACACACATGAAGACAGCTCCAGCACCATGGATAGGCTAAGTTATGTCAGACATTCGGGCCCACACATGAAGACAGTTCCAGCACCATGGATAGGCTAAGTTATGTCAGACATTCCGGCCCACACATGAAGACAGCTCCAGCACCATGGATAGGCTAAGTTATGTCAGACACTCGGGCACACACATGAAGACAGTTCCAGAAACATGGATCATCAGTTATTTATGCCTTCCAAGTTCCAGCTCTCAATCACCCTGTCAGTCATTTCATTTTGGTGTTGCAGGACTGCCTCCACGACAAGCTCCACCCAGCCAGGTCAACCCTAGAGATCAAAAGTCAGCACACTCCCCTAACCTGCCCACATCCCCTACAGCAGCTTCACCCCACCAGGAGCAGAAACCCTTCCCACCCCAACCTATCATTAAACAGGAGGCTGGCCAGAATCGTCCCAAGAGGTACTCAAGTCAGAGGCAGCGCAGTTTGCCCGAGCCCCAGTATCCGGAACAAGCGGCGTCTCCTGTTGAAAACCAGGGCTACTTTAATCAAGGTGAGTGTATGAACACCTGAGACGCACTTGTCCTAGGAAACCCTCAAGAGCTCCCTCGCTAGCCAAGCAGTTTCCTGCTTCCGTTAACGCCCTGAAACAGGTTCTGGAAGCGGAATCACCCCATGCAAAATCCCGTTACACAACCTGAACGTTATTCTTCATAAGCATAGGACGTACGTGTGAACGCGAATCTGTCTGATAACCCGCATATCTCGTCTTAAAGCATGTGTTTGCCATATGTGAATGTTACACTCTGTTTCTGGTCGAGCTAGACCTTCGGGGACTTCGCTTGTCTTAGAAGAAAAGATCGCTTTCAAAGAAAGTAGGCATTTGATCATCCAAAAAGCTTTTTCATGCAGATTTGAATTATTGTTTCCACGACTTTTTTAAAATGAAGTAAATGCAAGAAACATTATGATTTAGAGAAAAAGTTAGGAACCGCGGAGATAGGGTCCATCGGGTGCACTGCCCAAAGATGGATACATATGTGCATCCATGCATTCTTAATTTTGAACCCTGAAAAAAACGTTGATGTTCTGCGATGAAATTTTTGTGACATATTGACCGAAGCATTTTGTACTGATTCAAAATGTTGTATTTCATGTATATTCATTGTAATATATGAACATGCAATGTGGCTATCAGAGCATGAATACGCGCTAAAAGTAACCATTGACGCCGTCGCTGCGCTTACGCTTGCACTGTTTGGTTTGAAAAGTCACCTGCAGAACTATAATCTTTGTGTTAATGTAAAAAAATGAAGAAAGAAAAAAAAAATCTTATTTTAAATCAGCATGAAATGGCCTTTGAGGTGATATGTACTTTAACTCAAAGCCTTTCCCAAAAAAAAGTAAGCAGCGCATATCTGATGGAATTGCATGTGTTACCATTCAAAAGTGGTAATAAAGATGCTAAAAGTGGTAATAAAGATTCTAAAAGTGGATATTATAGCTAGAACCATTTTAACAGTAAAAACAGTTCTGATTATAGTGTGTTGGTTGCAATAATTTGAGTTGTTCTTGGCAAATACAGAAACTTGGGTTTCATTAGCAAATATGGATTTTTTTTGCCAAAAATCTCAGGTATTGCATCTTTAAACGTTGTCCTTTCTTTTATAGAGGTCCCTTCTCTACCAAGTTCACCATCAAGTTATAATGGCACACCCATTTTTTTTCACTCTGTCACTCCTCACCTTATTTCCCTTCAGGTTTCCGCCCCCAGGCTCCTATCTTCAGACCAGAACAGCCAGGTCCCGCTGCACCCCGACCCCGACAGGAAGCACCCTTCCCCCCTACAGCTATGCTACCCCCACAACTCCATTACCCAGTGCCTGGTAAGCCCACGCTCCCAAGTGGAACTCAGATTCTACCTTCAAGCTGCTCTTTCGTGTGCAAAAAGGTTGAGAAATTTGGTGGTAGGAATGCATAGATCATAAACAAAAACTTTATGAAAGAAAGACACATTCATATACTTGTCAACCGTTACTTTTGTGTATGTATTTATGCATGAATAAAAACTCTTCATGATCTTCATTGAGCACTTAAGATTCTCGTGTAAAATGCACTGTCAGAAGGACATAAAGACCTTAGAACTATACTTTTGATGACAAACACGTAATCTTCACAAATCAGTCTTCACAAAACACTCTTGAGTGGCCCGCCCCAGAAGATGGATGAATCAAGCAAAATCAAGCAAAATGAGTCCCTTAAAACAAAAAAAAAAATCTTTAGGTGAAATACAGTGAATAAATGATAACATATATTTTGCAGTGTCTTCAGCAGGACTGTCTAGTCCACCACGCCTCTTTGCTGGGGGTCCCCCTGTGTCTCTAGCGGCGGGGCAGCAGCTTATTGCGTCACCCTACATGCCCACAGGGATGATGTACGGTGCCCCACCACCCTACAGGATGCCCGCCCCAGTACCTGTACAGAACTTCCCCACCCCTCCCCCAGTCACGGTGCAGGTGCCACAACCGGTCCAGGTAAGGTGTTCACGTTTCACTGGTTTGATGTAGGTGAAATGATTTGATTCATGACATGGAATAGTGGTCAAATCTGTGACTGGCTTATTCAGCTAAAGCAGAGTTTTAAGCCCATGACTAATAAGGTCCCAAGTTCAAATCCGGCTTTAGCGCGCTAGCGCAGCGTAATGACCCAAGAGCCTCTCACCAATGCGGTCGCTGTGAGTTCAAGTCCAGCTCATGATGGCTTCCTCTCCGGCCGTAAGTGGGAAGGTCTGCCAGCAACCTGCGGATGGTTGTGGGTTTCCCCCGGGCTGTGCCCGGTTTCCACCCACCCTAATGCTGGCCGCCGTCGTATAAGTGAAATATTCTTGAGTACGGCCTAAAACACCAATCAAATAAATAAATAAATCAAATCCGGCTCTTGCTGGTTCGTGCATCTGCAGCTTTAAGTCTGTATTTATGTGTTTGGCATTGTAGTTTTGTTATAGCTAATGTCACACACCACAAGTCTGCATTCACATCCATTAACATTCAAAGCAGTGTTAAGGTAAATGTTAAGGGTAGCATATTAAAAATTACTGCTTATACCGAGTCAGTTTGGTTCTGGAAAACGTTTGGACTCTCAAACCATTAGCCGCCCAAACCAAACAAGTTGTATTAAAACTATCAAGTAAATTTAATAAACAAAAATATGATGGTTTACCAATAAAAAGTTACGTTTTGATATAAATTTCTTTCGTTCGCAGAGTTAAAAACCGTTAGAAAGCATCATTTTGAATTGCATTTTTAAAATTTCTTCATGCACAGTCACAATGTCACCATTAAAGTTGGGGATTGAAACCTTTAATGTTTTGCTAGATACGGTCCTGACCCAGCCCAGGTTTCACATACAAGAACAGGGAAATTCCGTTGTTGATAATGTGTTAATTACTCTAAATTTCACGAGTTATCCTCTTGTTTATTGGGATCAGTGATTCAGACAGCCAAATTCAAGTTGTATTGAGAAACATTATAGTTGGATTTCCCGTACGTAGGAAGGTCTGCCAGTAACCTGCGGATGGTCATGGGTGTCCCTGGGCTCTGCCCGATTTTCTTCCATCATAATGCTGGCTGCTGTATAAGTGAAATATCCTTGAGTACAGCATAAAATACCATTCAGATAAATAAATAAATATACAAGGGTCCCACCCCACCTCACCCCCCACACAGAATATTAAACTGTGGAAAACCCAAATGACTGTTGATCTACTTTTTCAGTTTAGAGTTCAGATTTACAGGAAAAAATTGCATTTTTACTGAGCCAAATTTAATGAAATTTAATTTAATGACAGGGATATTGTGGACTATGCTGCTGTAACTGTCCTTGAGGCCGTGGTGTCGGTGAACAGTCAATAGTTATTGTGGGGCCGTTTGCACAGTCTAACAAGAGTTAGATAAATATATACATAAATAAATGTGTGTTGTTGTTGTTGTTGTTACAGCTACAGCCAACACAACCCTCCCCAGCAGAGGTGTACCGAGGGGGGACCACGTACTATGCCCCACAGCTGCAACAGTCAAACCCTAACAGATCCCCAGTGCGGCGCCCCAAGCTAGCTATTCCTATCGTCAGACCAGAGGTAAGCTGATTGCACAGTTAAAGAACTCGCGAAAAGTAACACAGTTAAAGTGGGCATAATGGTTATGTGGGAAATGAAGAAAATCACTGTACTGCACCTAAAGTTTACCATTTTTCAAGTCGCACATTTTTGTTTTATTCTCACGGATTCATCGGCAGCCTTGTAGCGCCACTTCAGAGTTTTGAGAGTGGACCTGTAGTAATTCCTTATCAAAGCCTGTTGTCTGTAGTGAGTACAGAATTGTTGTTGATTGCCTGGTATGAGAAGTAGGCAAGTCCAGGCTAAGTTGAATCTTAGGTACTATACAGCATTTTTTCTCGACTCTTTCATTAAAGTACACTGTTGGGGTGTACCAAAGACATGCACTTGTTGCTGCCTTGCCTGGCACTCATCCCTAAAAGGTTAGAGCAAGGAAACGGGACTGGTTCTCTCGGTGGCGGTAATGCCTTTTGTGGTCAGTGGCAGCAGCACTTTGGCCGTATGGACACACCCTGTTACAAGAAGACACAATATATGTACTGTGTCTTTTTGTGCTGCTATTACTGAAGTATCATGCCGAAAACACCAGGCATGACACTCCACCCAGTACACGTACACATACCTAATGACTCGTCGTCATACATGAATGAAAAATTATTAAGTACGACGTAAAACGCCAAGCATAGACGCGTACATTACTTATTAAAGTACCGTACAGATATAAATAAATTTCCTTAACTGTCCGCTTTTTGCCTGTAGGAAACTCAAGGAGATAATTTAAGTCCGAGCTACTACCAAGGAGAGCAAGATTCTGGAGAATATCTTATCATGGACGACGATCCTGCATATCCCACAATGCATCAGGAGCATCACTATGAAGACACAGACATGGTGCCCTATCCAGTTAAATCTGATGGACATGATGCTAAGCCATCTCCGCATGGCAATTCTAGGATAGTTGATAATTCTAGCTATCCCTCAATGCCTGAGGAACCTCCACCAGAAAGCAAAAGTCGGCCAATGCATCCCACAGTGCCGCTGGAGTCGATACAACAGACTGGTGCCTCGGCTGGTGACACGCAATCGAACGTTAAACTAGAACCTGTCACTAAAGAAGAAAGTGCACCTGTTGAGAGTTCCTATCCTGACATAGCAGCAGGGGGAGATAACCAGCGTAGTGGACAGAAGGTCAGTGGTGGAGAAAGTGATACAAGGGAAGTAAGCCTGGATTCCATGAGTGCTGCTGTGAAGGAGATTGAACATGAAACTGAAAAGGGACTTGACATAGAATCATCTGTGAATGTAGAAAATGTGTCTTCAGACAGTGCAGAGCCTGAAGGTAAATTAGTAGTGAAAAGTGAAACCACATAGCAATGGTTGACAGGAAAATAAAAGTGAACGGTTATGGCAGAAACCAAAAGTGAAAGAACATGCCTGTCAGCTGTTGAGGCTTTCTACTCATGTATTCTTGGTATTGTGTTAGTCCACATGTTATCAATGTGACGAACATACAATATAGCCACAAAACAGGTGAAAAGATAAAATGAAAACAAGGTGCATTGACTAAGTTTTACTCTTTGATCATAATGTCTTTCTTTCTACGTGATACAGTTCTTCAATGTGGTGTTGCTTTTTGTTCAGACCTTTTTGAATCATATTTGCATGTGTTTTCTCTTCATTAACCTGCCTGATTCAGATTGCATTACATTTGTGTGAGAAGTAATAAAAATTCACTAGGCATGACCCCCATACTCCCTTATTTATACTTCATAGCCTTGTCCATTTTTGGTGTAAGCTTAGTTAAATGATTCCAGAGGGTGGAACCATTCCCTTTAAAGGTGTGACAGGATATATAACTTATTGTTGTTGTCGTACAGTGGAGTGAGTTGTTAGACTGTAAAAAAATGTTTGTTTCTCTGTACATATTCATATATCTCTGTACATATACATATGCATATATATATATACATACATACATACATACATACATTCATACATATAAGTGTAATTCTAACACATACCCCTGGGTGTTTTGATGATACATGTATTGTACAAGTCTTATGTGTCCAGTGTAAGATTTCGTGACTAATTACAACCATCCTAGACTGTGGCAAAAAAAAAAGAGTTCACCATATTACTGGCCATAATCTTCAGAAATGGTCGCCTAAGTGAAATATTATTTAGTATGGGGTTAGACACAAATCAACAAAGAGTTCACACATTTAAGGATCAGTCAGTCTCAGTTTCAGTTTAGGATTTATTAATTACAGTTTTCCTAGGAGGCAGAATAGGAAATGCATTTAGTTACATGTCTACATGTATGTATTTTTAATTTTTCACACATTTAGGGGTGCATCCACCAAATGTTTGCATAGATTATCATTATCTTCCTTATTTTGTATTTGGGGCCTCTGTGGCCAAGGGGTTTGGCACACCAGCGCAGTGCAATGACCCAGGAGCCTCCTAAGCAATGCAATCGCTGTGGTCCAGTTCAAGCTGGCTTCCTCTCCAACCATCGTGGGATTCCTCAAACCATGATGCTTGCCGTTGTGATATAAGTGAAATATTCTTGAGTACAGCGAGAAACACCAATCAGATAAATAAATAAATAAATATATTTTGTATTTGACTAGTGTTTAATGCAGTAAACAATAATGTTTTCACGTGTGCGATGGCCAGGATTCTAGGTTGTTTATATAAGTGGATCAATTTCTGCGGTATAATATTTAAGGAATCTGCCTGGATTCGCTTCAAATCTTCAGAAATGGAGTGCCTGGAGTGGTAAGCTGAGCTACACCTATTTTTTTTTTTACAGCTGGGCACTGGTATAGACCTCTAGCTAGAAATCAGAAGTACATTTCTCAAAAATAAGGGCAACTTCCACTCCCTGTCTACCCTAATTTGTCAACCTTTTCATACTGAAAGATCAATTTATGCACATTTTGAATTTAATTTTGGAGAAGAAACTGATCTTGTGAAACCCTGAAACTGGATTGGCCAGTTTCAGGGCTTTACAAAAAGTATGATTTTGTCAGTCGACATAGAATAATGCCCTGGGAATATGCTGTAATAAAAACCTTGCAAACATGCGAAAAGGTTTAAAAATTGTGGTATTAACATTGTGCCAGACAAAAAAAGGATCTGGGTGCACATTTTGGGGGCTTGATGCAGCACTCTCCTGGAAAGAAAAAAAAAAAATACAAAGCCTAGCTATGGACTTGAACTCTCACTTCTCAGTGGATCGTTTTGAGAATGTACCTTTACTATATCCACAGAGTCAATGCTGGCTTCACCTGCAGAGCATTCTGCCAGACCCCTTTAATTCAAAATAAATGATACACACAAGTCTTGATGGGCGTCACATCTCACGATTCAAAATGCAATGCGGCATCAATATACATCTGGAGTCTGTGCACATGTACAGGTATAGATTGGAAATACCAGCCTATAGGGATGCCATGCATTGGGTTGTGGGTTGGGTGTTGAGTGAACATTTTGATTGTGTTATAGGATATAAACAACAGTTTTGTGCCACAGGTACAAGATAATGCAGATAAATGTTGAAAATTGTCAAAGTGTTTTTTTTTTAATCCATTTTCAGTGAAGTTTGCCACACAAACATACAACTAAAGTAACTGGGTACTGTCCAAGCACTGAAACATCACAGAAGAAAAGAAAGTGTTCTACTGTGATTTGAACTTTTTGTGGTGCTCGTCCTTGAATCTCCCATTATCTTCCAAGAAGGTGTGCATACCTGTGTTTATCAGGGGGGAAAGTCCATCTTTAACTTTCCAGAGGTCGGTTTACACTTTCTGCTCTGGTTTCCTGCACCCATAAAACTAACGCACCATAAATGTTCAACCTTTTCAACTTGTAAAGCTCTCTTTTCAGTGGAATTTATGCATGCAATTTTTTTATGAAAATGACACCGAAATTGATTTGTTTGCATCACTGACAATATAGGTGTAATCTTTAAAAAAACTGTGCAAATCATTTTTCTACACCCCCATAATTCTCTCAGAATGTTTCAAAATATTGGTCACTGTGGTGATTTAAAAGTTTGAAGAATTTGGGCGAGGGAAAAATTCCTGAGTACCTCTGTGGTGAAGCCCGATGTTTCCAGGCTCAAGTGTTCACTCTGCAGTTGTCCAGAAACACACTTTGTGGAATTGTTGGTTTTCACAGTTTTAATGCCATTATCACAACTGTTGCTGACCTGACTTAAGTGTGGTGTTTTCTGATTGATCGAACAATTCTTGTATAGCTAATAATGTTTATTGTGTCAAGCGTCATGGCACATTATAGAAGAGTAAAGGTGATTGGGTGGTTAATGAGTACACTTTATGAATAATCATAAGCCATCAACCAATAATAACTGTTGTAGGTTAGAGAAGCTGAGCTATGCATTGTTAAAACTGTTGTGATTGGTTGCCTGGTAGGCATGTTTTGAGTCGTGTATAAGTGTTGAAAATGGATTCTTTTATGTGCTACATGGTTTTTAATACGCATATTTATGTGAATGTAGTTTACCAGTTAAACAGCAGCTTTGTTTGCTGAGTTGATTATTTTGAAGAATCTTTTTTTTTCCATTACTATTATTGTAATTATTAAATTAACTTCTTCTTTTGACTAAAAATAAAAATGGAATTGATGTTTATGACAAAGTGTTCGGTACTTTATATCCTTTATATCCTATTTTCATGTGGTAACAGTGGGGGCGGTTAAAATCCATACTCCACAAAGAACAATAAGAGCAAAGAAAACACTATAAATGAAGCACATGTACATATCCGATGAAAGATCATTAAACACTGTCCAGGAAAATAGATTTATTTTTTTAGAATTTTTCCAAATGAGTGAAATCAGTTTAAAACATTCAGTTCTGTGGTGGTGAGGGTTTCATTGACATCACGTCTATAATTTTTGCTTGAAATAGGTCTTTGAAAGGTCCACTCAGCGAATGCATTCCGTGTAGATCTATGCGTGTATGCCTAGATCTATGTGGGTATGCCTAGATCTATGTGGGTATGCCTAGATCTGTGTGCCTAGATCTCTGTGGGTATGCCTAGATCTCTGTGGGTATGCCTAGATCTCTGTGGGTATGCATTTAGAATGATGAAATCTAGCTGTCTATACATGTCAGGTGGCAAAAACCAGATGTGACGTCACCGGTCCTAATATGGTTAGAAAAGGCCGGATTAAATCCCAAAGTTTCAAATGCATCTTACAGAGTCCAAAAAAATAAGTCCAACTTTACTATATTTGTGTACTTTCATCTGACATACTTCATGACAGTGTTGCCATTAAACAACTAGATTTACTGTAATTGACCTTAAAATTTGCATGAAAAAAAATGCATTTTACAGGCAAGTAAAAATAAAATAATGCTTTTGATGCTGAAAATTTTCTCATTATGATGGGATCACCACACCTTCTTCCAAACAAACCTGGAAACGTATTTCCAAAATGGGTAACTCAAGTCTTGCAGGAAATTTAACGCAGGTCAAACGTAATTTACCCACAGCATGCTGGTGATCCTTTGTTTCGCCCAGGGTCTGCCCGGTTTCTCCCTACCATAAAGCTGGTCATTGCGTAAAAGAGAAATATTTTTGAGTGTGGCATAAAACACCATTCAAATAAATAGATCTGGGCTAGTCCTCTATGCCATTCAGAAATTAGGACAATCTAGTCATGCTATCAAGTGCCTGGTATTTAGATGAGTGCGGTCAGCTAAAACTACAAAGAAACAAACACAGTGTGTACAATAGCATTTTCTGATTACTGAGCCATGAGGACTATTTCTGACTGGTCACAGATGCCTTCTGTTCGACATTCCTGATACCAGCGTGTATGCTGCCCAAGGCCCTTCATTCAGCCGGCCTGGATAGCACAGTTGGTAGAGCATCCGTTTCGGGAGCGGTAGATCCAGGATTAACCCTGGGTTGAGTCACACCTAAGACTTCAAAGGAGCAAGTTGTAACTTCCTCGCTTGGCGTTCAGCATGAAGGGGATAGGGCAAAGACTGGTTGACCCGTATCAGTATAATGGCTCGGGTGGGGCAACTTACTTGCCTTTGGTAAGTTGTCTCAGTGAAGCAGCACTAGATAAAAGAGCGTTGGAAATCTGTCCTGCAGCAAGGAGGCACATTGCATACAACGTACGGATTCCTTCGTCGTCATATGACTGATTAATTGTTGAGTACGACGTTAAACCCAAAGCACTCACTCACTCACTCATTCACGTTTGAATCCAGCTCCAATGTCAGCTGTAGTTTTATCGTCAAGGTGATGGTTTCCTCCGAGCTGTATTTGCTGTTTTCTACCAATAAATCAAACCACCACTGATCAAGACAGGGGGACGGGACATGACATTTTGGTTAAGATGTCTGTCCTAAAATCATTAGAATACACGAGGTTTGGGTTCAATTCTGGCCTTGGGCAGGGAATTCATAGATTCCTCCACTCTCATTTTGTTCCTTAGTATTGGTCAAAATAACTTGTCGATGGCACTCATGTATCTGTTTACACAGTCAACTGTTGGTTTACGGCCACCTGTCCTGTGAGTTCAAGTCCAGCTCCAACAACCTGCGGATGGTCGTGGGTTTCCCCCAGGGCTCTGCCCAGTTTCCACCCACCATAATGATGGCAGCCGTCGTACGAGTGAAATATTCTTGAGTACGGCGTTAAACACCAATCTTTATTTATTTATTTGATTGGTGTTTTACACCGTACTCAAGAATGTTTCACTTGTGCGATGGTGACAAATATTATGGTGGAAGGAAACCGCGCAGGGCCCGGGGGAAACCCACGACCATCCACAGGTTGCTGGCAGACCTTCCAACGTATAAAACACCAATCATATAAATAAATATATCTTTAAAACCGTTACCCCATGGTGCCACTGTGAAGTTGATCTGTCAAATATGACTAGTTGAATGAAAATAAGACGTGCTATTTCAAGTGATTGTGGCATTTGACTAATTATATCATCCAAATGTAGCTTATGGGACAGACTTGTCTTCACTTCTGTCCATCTGTCTTATTCCACGAGCTGATATGACAAATCCCATTGAACAAACGCTTTAGGCACTCACTGTTGATTGGTCAGTCAGTCAATCAAATATTTGACATCCTAACTTTTAACATGGGCCACTCACTTAACATGGGACCTGGGTGTAAGATCACATTAACTTATTGCTTTTTCCTTTTATACCATGGTACTGAAGTTTCTGTCTGGACGATTGAGTGAAAACCTTAAAACATCTCACAATGGATCTGACAAATACATATGACATCAAGAACAAAGCCACAGCAGAGCCATCTGAACTGGCTACATTAGCCATGGCCTGAAGGCCAAATTCACATAAGTAACCCATAACACACAAAGATGTTTTCAAAGAAGAAAAAATTCATTATTTACAAAGCAGCTTGGAAAGTCTGTGAATCGCACACTGAAACAGCAGAGAATTTCCATAGCTTACACTATAGCACTCGAGTAACGAAGCTTTTGTCATTCAATATTCTGAAACATTTTTACTTAAATAAATGTAATCAATCCTACCAAAGCGTCCAGAGACACTTAATGAGACCTTTCCTAGTTCCGGCTATGACTGACACACTGTTGACCTGTTCTACGTACATCGGGTTGCAAACGTGACATGTCTGTGAATACAATCTTCATTTCCAGAACACCAATTAGTTTCCACTTCATCTTGAGTTTGCTAGTAACAAAACAGTTTCTAACGTGTCAATCCATCAATGGTGACTGCCATGGCTTGCATCTGGGTTGGCTTTCTGCATTGCTTTGTCGACGAGGATGGTCAGGATCATTGCTGGGACAGCCCATTTTGCTCCTCGTCCAAAACTTTTTAAAGCAGATGGAAGTGGCCTGGTGAAATGTTCTGGCTGGTACCTCCACACTTCATTCCTAAAAAATCAATGAAACAAAAAAATTTTGTTCATTTAAAGTTAATGCACAGATAGGGAAAAAAAAAACAACAAAACAAAAAAACAAGGCACTTTAAGCGCACAACACAGAGCTAAATGTAACAATTCCAAGGAGGACAAAGGGGGACAACACCCAGCATTTGGCAGAGCTGCCAACCCAGATAAGACCACAGAAGTGTGAAACTCAAACAACCTGAGTGTCCAGGGACTCCCGTCCCCATCGTTTGGGTCTAGGGAAAATTCCTGGTGAGGGTCTAAGGGGTTGAAGCCCGCAGGAGAAAACAGTTTTGCTCATTTCAGAAGCTGGCAAGTTTACACATATTTTGTCATTATACCATGTGAAAACATCACAGAGCAGTGTGATGAAACATCTTTGCGTGAAAAAAAAACGTGATTTAATACAATAACTCTGAGAATGTGATTTTAATTAAATACATGACTCACGTCAAAGATATGCGAGTATTATTTTCCACAAATCTCGCAATGGTGAAGTTCACTCATGTATCATATTCCTGGGCCCCGATCCAGATCATTACCAAAAATTCTTGGATTGGTGCGCAGTCCAAGCTGTGCACAACAGTTCAACCAAATCCATGAATAACTTTATTCCAAAAAGTTGCTGACAGACAAGCAAATAAACACCTTCTACTGCTTAGTAATGTATGATTGTTCCTCCTATCATCAATGACCGCCGCTCAAATTCACAAAACGATTACGTTTTCTGACACTACACCCACTGTGGCTGCTATCTCTTTCTGATAGTCGTACATACAAGTCATGTGATCGATGTGAGCGCGGAAAAAAAATAAGATCGTTAAAGAGAGATAATACCCATGGTAATCATTATAGTGACACTAGTCAAGTCTAGTCGTCCATCTGGCTGGTTCACTCCCCCTGTCATCAGATGGCACTAACTGCTTCAACCTTGTTCCTGCTCGCAAGTGATCAAACTGGTGACAGGCGGCTTAGCGCCACAGTGGATGTAGCGTCTGAAAATGTATTTATTTTGTGAATTTGTGCAGTTGTCGTGGATCGTTTTTGGTTCGGCAAGACACGGAACAGGTTAGTTGATTATGGGGACCATTCGGTTGACATCAATTTACTCTAAGGACGATTTAATGCCCATGTGAGCATGTAGTAAATGTGGCTTGCCGTCGATCCGACACATTAGAAACAGTTATTCCCCATAACTCTCGCATACAGAGCATTACATTCTGCAACAACAGATAGCCGTAGATTTCCCCCAGCATAATGCTGGCCCCCATGATACAACTGAAATCAACTGTTTCATGAGTACAGCATGAAACTCCAGTCAAATAAATAAATAATAAAATGTGAAATTAACCTTTATAGCCCCAGTCTCTCCTATCCCCTCAAACAAGTCGCTGCTTTGGACAACATGATCTTTTCCCATTTGAGGACTACATACAGTGTCGCAGGTGAACAGCCAAAAGGTGAGCAACTCAATACACATGCATATCTATGTTAACGCACACAGACCAGATGCTTTTCCTCAGTTATTTCTCTTGAATATGAAGTGCCTGCATTAACAGTACAGAATGAACTTGAATACGAAGTGCATGCATTAACAGTACAGAATGAAGTTGTTTCTCTTGAATACGAAGTGCATGCATTAACATTACAGAATGAACTTCCATATGTTTTGGTTTGATGATGAACAGTGCAGAAGTCCTGATCCCTGCCTAATATTGAATAAAAAGGAAAATGCCTATGAAACCAAATATTCCTATAACAAGGTACAATGATACTGCTTCGCCAAGATGGCGACGTTATCGGAAATTACTTTCACAAAACTGAAATCATGTTCGCAAAATACGCAAATGGGGATTGGTAGCATGGTGCACTTAGTCTATATATGTATTTAATTAGAGTATTGTACTTAACATAACATCACGTGACACTATTCACATTCATTCATCAACCTTATACAGCAACTTTAGAATTTTTGTGAAGTTTGATTAATTTCTTTACAGAAAGCTCAAGTGTTGGCATTAAAAGTATACATTTTAAGACCTGTATATACCTCTGAAAGCCCATTTTTACATACCAAACTTTAGGTGAAATAAAATATTCCATTTTGCTGACATGCCCAGCCAATGATTACATCCTCACTTCTTTCCAATCATTAAAGTATGCTGATGTGAAATAATTCATAAATTATTTATTTATTTGACTGGTGTTCTACACCATTCCCAAGAATGTTTCATTTATATGACAATGACCAGCAAAATGGTGGGAGGAAACCAGGCAGAGCCCGCTGCCAGGCCACTTATGACTGGTAAGGAAGCCTGCATGAGCTGGACTGGAATCTCACAGCCATCACATTGGTGAGACCATGAGAAGCTCCTTGGGCAATCTGCTGTGCTAGCTAGTTGCAGAATGTAACTCTCACATCCAGCAATATAAAGTATTAGGAGAGTTACGAAGAGAAACTGCTTTACCGCTTTACAAAGCAACCATAATTATTTTTAGTATTCCATCTAATTACCACAGAGGAAAAGTTCTTGGCGATGATAAGAAATTTCATGGAAGGTCACGTTGTTGTGGTTGTACATTTGACATTTCATATTTGAGAACGCACATTCACTCCATTCTTTCGTTATAACTCAAAATACAATTACACAGAAATCTGCTATGATCACTAATCACCAAATGCTACGGAAAACAACGAATTTAGATCAGTTTCGAAGACAATTCTGACAGCATTGCTATAGCGTCGAAAACTGGACACCTAGTCAAAAGTACCTTAGCCACGGGTCTTTTAGTCCTTTTGCAGCTAACAAACGCTGGACCAGCTCAAGTTCTTGAATTCCATCTATTTTATAGATCTTGTAATCTGGGATCTTGCACGGTCCGCCTCCCCCCATCGTTAAAGAGGTTTCATGCAATGTTTAAGATGTCCGTATCAAAATCTGTCGTTGTCCGAACTCACTAGGGGGCGCTATGACAGAGCTGATATCCCACTCACAGTGATGGATCCTTCCTCCCGACAGCGAGTTTTGTAGATTATAATTTCCATCGGTCTCGGCATTACAGAATGACTGAAAAGTGTGTTGACCTTCGATGTCTTGGACTCCATGGGAAACTTGCTGACAACATATTGAGAGTAATACTAACTGACCATTGCGGTACATAACATTGTGTGTATGTAGGCTATCGGCTACACCGTTTAATTCATCAGGCTTATCGTTCCGCCTGTCACGTAAGCCAACAGGAGTGAAAACATTCGTAGCCAAGGTGCTAATCAGCTGTAAAAAATCACTCAATTTAATGAACACAATTAATGTGCTTTCATTATTACTCTAAGGTTATAAGGACCAAGTAAATTATTTTAAGGGCCGTCACAAGTTATATATTGCCTATGTACGGACATACAGTTGTTTAGGCCTAGTTCTTATTTTTTTTTCTTCGAAATAAAAAAATAAAAGAACCATTCTCCTAATGCGGGGCCCGACTTATCGCCAACCAATGACAATGGTGATATTGAAAATAATAGTTTCTCATTGGCTACTAAACTTTGGATACAAATTTTAAAGCTAGATTCTCTTTAGTTTTCACAAATAACGCGAAATAAGAAAGTATTCAAAATTGTGCTAAGCAATATAGGGCAATGGGTTTCCGGGGCCTGAGCTGCCCATGGACTCTCGCCTAACAACCTTGAATAGACTTTTGAAATCTCACCCCTTACTTTTAATCTTTGACAACTTTGCTCACCATGTCACCCTTACACGGCTCTACTCTTTGATCCTGTGTCCAGGTGGTCCAAAGTTGAATGGCTGAGAAATCGGTCATGGTTATCTTGGGTCGCTCGGATCCTTTGCATTGTTTTAATGTTATATGTTTTATGTGATGACAACAAAGCATTTTCATTTGAGTGATTCTTGACCACTGACTTCTAATAAATTGCCAATATCATCAGTGTACTTCTCTTAACCTAAGTCTCCTTAAGCCATTGTGATATATAGGGGGCGTGTAATTTGCTACTACATGTATTTAAACATTTACATGAACAATTAGAATAAACCCTTAACTGAGGTAAACTGACAAGAGGCCGTATTTCAGCGGTTACATGTGACCAGTTGGACTTTCATCACTGTTCTTCACTTACTATGCTGTACGTCTATAATTATATATAGTAAGTAGGCCCTGACCACTCGCCTATAACGTGATTTTAACTCGGGGCCCTGGCATTTTCAATTTCCGCATATGGTCAGACTTTTAAAATGGTATACTGGCCCCACTTTTAAAAAGTCTTTCAATTTTTTTATCATATCGCTTTTACGGCTAGTACTCTTCCAACCCCATCTCTCAGCGCCCCCAAAATTCAATTTCCTTGTGACGCCATTGTTTATCATCAGTATCAGTAGTGGCTTGTCTTAGTAGGAAGAAGGATATGTACCCTTCACATGGATCCACAATCTGCCATTCTCCAAGATCACACTATACACTTGCATTGCAGAGCAAAGGCTATAGCAAAATAACAAAAGGTTAAAGCCATTCGCACACCATGGATATAATGTGTCGTTAATCGACAACCCCTTTGAACGAAGGTGTAGAGCCTCTCCCTCTCGGTCATCAGCCAATGCCTCATGCACCGAGTTCTGAGCGCGAACGAATTAGGTCAAGCCGTCTGTACTGTTTTTCAACCCATACCCCCTTTTAAACATCGAAATAGTGAGTACGCCTGACCTTGTCGTTGTCACGACATTAAATTTCTACATTCGTTCTACATTCGTAGACAAGACTGCCCACGCGTCACGCACAGCAGTATGCGGTTTACGGGGTAGGCAGACTGTAAAGGCGTACACAGCGTTTCAGTCTTGCAAGTGACTACCACTAGTTCTGTATGACTGGTTTGACGGCCATTGTGTATAACAAAATCTGCATCATTGGCCCCTATTATTTGCTTAGTCGTTTTTGACCATTATTCTGGTCCTGTCACAGCGTCAGATGTCCCCTTTTATTAGCTTGACGGTCCCCGTGGCAACGCATTTTTAATGCTGCCTCATTGTAGAATGCTGCGTGAGATGCTGAAGACACGAGACACGAAGCCCCATGGCTCGTGCTCCCAGTCAGATTACAATGAGCGTCAATCAAGGTGGTACCAACTTGGATTTTTTGTTTTTCTAAGGTCTTAGGTGTGACTTTACTGGGCATCGATCTCGGGACCTACATGGCTCCATATACGCGATATACTCATTTATATGCCCCCCTCCCCCCTCCCCTCTTTCCCCCCCCCCACACACACCCCCTCACCCTCAGTAGCTACAAAACGATATACATGTATACCAAGATCTAAGTAACGACGGAAATACGATTACGTTGCGATAATCCACGCGATACGCAACACGTTCCCAGTGTAGAGTACATGCTTCTACGGCATCTGCGTTGATGTACAGCTGCGCTTGCATGTACGATTGTACAACAACCTGTATCCAACCCGACAAAGAATCCTCTGCTATTAAACATTAGACACCCTTCCTTCAGGGTATTTTATTTTATTTATTTATTTGATTGGTGTTCTATGCCGCACACAGCAATATTTCACTTATACGACAGAGGCCAGCGTTATGGTAGGAGGAAACCTAGCAGTCTCAGACGAAACCCACGACCACCCGCATGAGCTGGAATTGAACCCATATCGACCGCATTGGCGAGAGGCTTCTGCATGATTCTTTGCGCCGCGCTGACGTGCTAACCCCTTCGGCCACGGAGGAGTACAGATGCTTCCTGAGAAAGATACAAGAATGCTCGATCTGCCTGAAAGTGTTCCCGAGTGTTAGCAAAGTGGCTGTAAAGGGCTTTCCAATGCATTTATACCGTAATCTCAACGTCTCATATATGATGGCTATTGCATCCTTCTTTTCCAAAACGTTGCCATGTGACCGATGAAGGTTGTGACAGACATGTCCTGTTTAGCGCTTCAACACATGTACGAACGTGACCTTCCGCTGCAGAAACGCCGAACCGTGAGTAGCCATATCCCGGATTTCTGACAGGAGTCCATGTGTTGCAGTGCTCACGTGCCAGTCAACAGGAAAGTATATTATTGCAGGCATATAGACGTAGAGTGGACGTTGCAACCCTTTGTTTGAGGTGACGAGGCTAGGTAGCATCGAGTTGTAACACCTGCCTTTCAAGTACGTGACGTTTCGTGGTAGCATTGAGGGCAAGTGCAAGCTGTAACACCTGCCTTTCAAGTACGTGACGTTTCGTGGTAGCACTGAGGGCAAATGCAAGTTGTAACACCTGCCTTTCAAGTAACGTGACGTTTCGTGGTAGCATTGAGGGGAGGTGCAAGTTGTAACACCCGCCTTTCAAGTAACGTGACATTTCGTGGCAGCATCGATGAGGGGAGATGCAAATTGTCACACCCGCCTTTCAAGTAACGTGACGTTTCGTGGTAGCATTGAGGTTAGGTGCAAGTTGTAACACCCTCCTTTCGAGCAGCATGAAGTGGCAGCATCGATGAGAGGGACATGCTGTTCATTGGTGTTTGTTTTCAACGCTGTTTTGGGAATTGGTCTTGAGATCATTGACCAGGAGCATCCATTTTGATTGACTGCTGATATACGAAATGTGTGTGTATGTACCCTAAATGACCACAAATTTCGTCCACACAAGTGCACTTTTAGAAGCAAATAAATGTCACAAAATATTCTTTTCGGTGCTCAAACTTACAATTTTCCAGTAGAATATCATTCCATGACCGAAGCAAACCTCAACACACCTTTCTAAAATCAACAGAGCTGTCCGCATCCGGAAAAACGGGCAAGTTAGTCATGGACGAAATTTAGGGTCATTTAAGGTATGTATGTATGTATGTATGTATGTATGTATATATGGTTGGGGTTTTACGTCGTGCTTTTGTCATATGACAACGAGGAGCCGTTAGGTGTTGTACATATACTGTGTCGTCTTGTGCCAGGACGAGTCCATGCCACCACTGAAGTATCATGCCGAAGACACCAAACATGACACTTCCAGCAGTCCCATTTTACTGACACCGGAGCAACCAGTGATGTTTCCGTGTTCTAACCTCTGAGTGCTGAGCGCCAAGCGAGGCTGTAACAAGTACCCGGGTATGACTCGGCCCGGGTTAGATCCCGGGGTTTCCCTACGTGGGCGGACGCTCTAACTATTCGGCCACCAAAGCAGTCTCGCGTGTCTATTCTGACGCCTAGATATCAGGGAATAACACCAATTCACGCAAATTTACGTGAGTACAGGGGTATATAGATTTCCTCGAAATAGAACTGGTGTTGCAGGTATTATCATAAAATCGTTTTATAGTGCTTATCGTGAAATCTGTATCGCGTAAACTACGGTGTATTAATGTGATTTCTGTGATATCAGTACATTCGCTTGTTAAGGTTAAATTTCACAAAGGACCATGCCTTGGATGATACAATTCGTAGCCAAGAAAAACGGTTTAGGAGGCCCCCCTTGTACAGGAACATTGCACAGGTTCCGTGGCTGATGTAAAAGATTATGCAGCGCAATCCGTAGAGACATTCTTTGTCCTGTTGGTTTATTGACTGGATGGCTGATGTGTTAGTCACCTGTTTGTCGATATTCTACAGATGCATACAGAGAGATTCGCTGCCTTTCCAACCTCTAGGGGGATGTATTAGAATAAAACCTCCTCTGCATGAAATACATCCAAGACGAGAACACATGTTCGGTCTAATTTCCAGATCCTTGTTTTAGTGACAACCGTCCACGTACTCAATACCGATACAGAAAGATGCCAGATATGTAGACGGAATGCGAACACTTGCCCTATGTGCTGTATATGGAGTATTCCGGTTAATGTAGCCTCCCCTCCCCCCGCGCCCCCTTAGACACACAGTATGTCTGGGGATACCGTTACGGTTTCAAGGTCTTCGCCATCATTGTCCTTTGACAGGAGGCTGGATTTCCGCGGTTACATGTGACTATTTGCCAATTCTCAGACTGTCGCCGGTGCTTTAGTTTTATTTTCCATGCTGTATGTAGTTTTTCATATTACCAAGAAGTCATTAACATACAGCGATAAGTCAATCAACCAAACAAGACACAAAGGAGTCGCTAGTTTCTCTGACTCTCTGTATGTCGTCTGTTGTGCATCTGTGTGTTTGCTGGTAAATGCAGGGTACCCGAGAGGGTAGCACGCGAGCGCCAGGAGCCTCTTACCAATATAAATCCACCTCATGCTGGCTTCCACTCCGGCCGTACGTGAAAAAGTCTTGCACCATCCTGTGGATGGTCGTGGGTTTCCTCCGGATTCTGTCTGATTTCCTCTCACTATAATGGTGGCCGCGTCCTAAACGTGAAATATTCTTGAGAACGGCGTAAAGCACCAATGAGATAAATAAACAAACAAATGAACAAAGAAAGAAATAAATACTGGTAAATGGATGAACTGACATATACGAGTTGGACGCCAAAGATATACAGGTTAACACTCGTGCATTAAGTGTATGGAAAGGTGCCATATAATATAAACTGACCATTTATCAACTAGCACACTGTCGTCACTACTTAGATTTACTCTCCATGCTGTTGTCTTTTGAACGGTATACCTGCATAAAACAGGATTGTTGGAGAATGCAGAGTCCTCGAGGCTTTCTGTTTCCTTCGCATTGTTTTGATGTGACTGTTTATTATACGTGATTACAACATAGCATGCAAATAACATCACAGCATTTTTTTCACATAATTCTGCCTAAGTTCAGTGGTAGAGGCTGTATATTTATTTATTTATTTGATTGGTGTTTTATGCCGTACTCAAGAATATTTCACTTATACGACGGCGGCCAGCATTATGGTGTGTAGAAACCGGGAAGCGCCCGGGGGAAACCCACCGCCATCCGTAGGTCGCGGGCAAACCTTCCCACGTACGGCCAGAAGCCCTCATGATCTGGACTGAAACTCACAGCGACCGCATAGGTGAGAGGCTCCTGGGTCATTACGCTGCGCTAGCGTGCTAACCAACTGAGCAACGGAGGCCCCAGAGGGTGTATAAGTTGCATTCATATAAGAACACTTAAAATAAAAGCCCAAATGAGGTGGACTGACAAGAAACTGTGCTTCACTTGGTTCGTGTTACCATTTTCTAACTGTCAGAGTATCGCCGCTGTTCTGGTTTTACTCCCCATGCCATGAGGTTTTATGCCATACAGCATTCACTGTTTGGAAGCAATATGCGTGTATCACATAAGAAAGAAGTGGCGTACACAACACTATCATAGACCTCAACTCACACAAAAGAAATTATGACTAGACATTTGTACATTAGCCGTCAATCAAAATAAACGTTCCAGATCAACAATCACAAGTTTTGAAAACAACATTCAACAAAGCTGAGACAAAAAGTCATTACGATTGTCGGGTCTGGTTGTCGCAAGACTTCATTCACATGAGATTTAAAGGCTGGACGAAATCAATAATGTAGATTTGCAAAGGGTTACGACTAGGCGAAATAACACTGCCTGTCTTCACCGGCCATTCATTCGGTATACTGAAGGTGAAAAATAATGTTAAGCCTGTAAGTACAGCATAGTCACTTCCTGGCATGGCGGTATATGCCTTGACTTCTGTGGCGATACTGTGTAAGATGCATACTTGCTTTGATGAGCAAACCATATGAAAAGGCCATCACATGCTGAACAATCGAATATGCTATATATTCTGTGGATACAGGAGACGGATACTTGGTTTGGTGAGCAAACCATATAAAAAGACGTCATAGCGTAGTAAAATATGATCATTCAGCTTTGTACATTCCTCCTCTTTGATTGTTCGAGGTTCTACATATGTATAGTGTACGCCTGTAACATTATCCACTGTTGAGAATAGGCTGTACAATACTGTGTTCGGAATATGTTGAGAAATGTCTTGCATATCTCAAGAAATGCCTGCGATATCTCAAGACCAATGGCTGTTACCTTCTTCAACGGAAAAAAAACCCCTAGACTAAATGTATGTATGCATCCATAAAGTACTTTTATTTTTGTGATGTTGCCTAACCGGGATCAAAATAGGTAAAATCGCGCACAGTCGGGAAGCAGTCAGTCGCGAGTTACTTCCTGTCCGTAACGTGAGAATGTACCTGTTTCCGTTAACGTCACGCGGACACTTTTGGACGGACGCCGTATTGTGTTTCCGGTTTTTTCAAAATGTGTATCCCATGACCTCGAAAGAATTGCAGATTAAAAGTTGCACGTCAGTTACGATGCACGTCGATCAGAACAAAATAACCGTAGACGTTTACATCTGTTTCCACCTCTATTCTGAAGTAAAATGAGGTTCGACGTTACTCTAAGCACTCACTCAATCCGAAGTAACTAAGGTTAATTATTTTGTTGTATTTTAAGAACAGCGTACACCAAATACCAAGCGCATGAATTCGTAATTCCGGTGTCCACCACAAAATAGAATTGTCATCTGGACATGCGAGTGCAAAGTACCAATTACACCAAACAAGCCTACGCCGAAGGTTCGCCAAGCAAAAAGCGTGCAAGATTGCCAATTGCCGAAGATGATTCTTCGGCCAGAGCACGATAAAGGCTAAGATTATTATGACAAAACGCCACGTCACCAATCGTTAAGATCACAATAAAGGAATCACAAGGTTTAACATATGTCGCAGCTAAAGGATTATTCCAGTAGGTCTTGTGAATGGCTGTCTTTGGGATGTATGGCAACCAGCCTCAGATTTCTTTTTTTGCTCCACAATTTTGGGATATACATCTCTCGCAATGGGAAGCATTTGCCATCTAAACAAGTCGGCTCCAAGGCGTGTAAAAGCAAATCATTCTCTGCTGTTTCCATGCGTTGCTGGTGAACTGCATACCTCTTTACCAGAGCAGCTATATATACAGAAACATTGACGTACTTGCACAGGAGCGGACGATGATGGCCTTATCCGGCTTCCTTACAAATGCGTTTCTCTGAACAACGATCGGAAGCTTAACCGCATGTGGTGTTATGCCGAGTATTGATTCCATTTTAATGCCAAGTGGCCTTTAGGTAACCTGTTGACTCGTTTGAGTCTAGTTCCCATGTACAGGCAATGTTGTGGTTCGAGGAGCGGCAGACTCTCTCAGTGGCTCACTGGAGTGGGGTTCCGTAAATGCAAAGTACGTCGTCATTCCCTGCAAATACAATGATTATTTACAATAATTACTGTCTACTACTTTACCATATCTGCAATGGTCTGCGGTGATGTGCGGAGCTATTCCGCAGATACTCTTCTTGTAGTATGAGATCATTACATATTAACGGAAACGACGTAATCGTCCGTTACTTTTTAGTCACATTCTGTTCGGTTAAGGTCTGTAACGCTCGTCATTTTCGAGCTGTATCTAATACCGCTTAACCTGGAGCAAGGGGCCGTAAAGGCAGCCATGCTCATTACATCTGCATAATGTTTTTATGAACAGTTGCAATGAAAGCGCGACTGAGATACCCTGTTTAATTGTTATTTGACCTGGAACTCATTCCTGGACTACGAATTTGAAGTTTGATGTGGAATTCATGCCTGGAATATCCACTGTCTGCCCGGCATCATTGAAAACTGATGACCGCTTCTCTCTTGTGTGTTACCGGCTTTATTTCCTATTTGTATAATTTCTCACATACCTTTGTCCTTGGGAGCTAGTGTTAAACGTTGTGTTGGAAATGGATCTTGCGATTATCGACTTGGGACGCCCTTTACGGACTACGAATGGTATACGAATGTCGGACATGACGCTTATATTCAAATCATTTTTTTTTTCTTTAGTCAACTAGTTACATAGTCGTGACACCCAGTCTCAGTGTACTGACACCAGACATGACACTTTATCCCCATTCATAGCATACTGGCATCAGACATGAGGCTCCACCTAACATGACACCCTACCTGGTCACACACATTGACACCAGACATTGATAACTAACCCAGTCAGGAATAACACTCTAGGCTCTACCTTGACTATACACGGACACCGAATATGACAGTTCGGAAAAGTGACAGTTTACTGTCACAGGGCATGACGCTACACCTATTCAAAGTATACTCACAACGGACACAACACTTCGTCCACTCTTTCATAGTAAACTGACACCCTACATGACACTCTGCCCAATCACGGCTTATTGGTATAGGACATTGGTATAGGACAATCCACCCACTCAAGGTGGATACACTGACACCAGACATGACCAACCAACCAGCCAGAGCACTCCGACACCCGGCCAACAAGTATAAGTCGGAAGCATCTAGCTACAAGGCTATATGGCTAGAAGCACTGCAGCCGGAAATGGTGATTGGCACAGCATTAACGCTGGGGTACCCAGCCCCTCAAGTAATGCAGTTTGTGGAATAAGTGTAGGCACTTAAGATGCTGGCTGTTTACTTTGCTTCCTGCTCTGGCCTATAACAGCACTGTTGGCATAAAGTCGGTCATCTCATGTGTTCTTTCTCAGCGCATACGGTGTTTAATGCTTTCGTGGAATAAGACTTGCTCATTTATAGCTCATAAAACTCATGTCAGTCTTTCAGTTGTACTCTTTGCTTTTGAAATATCATGATAATGACGCCTTCATCTACTCATGGTATTCCGAGCTATAATGCTGAATACACCGCCCTGGACACTCCGGGTAGGCACACCATGTCCTCTAAGACCATGCGCAACCCAGTCTTTGTCAGCAAATATGGACAGAGCGTGCAGGATCTATGGCAATCTATATTATAGGCATCGTTATAAAAATCCATTATCTTTGTTTTACACCAGAATGATGCTTTTAGGCGCAGTGGCAATCAAATCACAGCTGTTGCCCCTCTGTTTGTATATAAACTTGAAGATATCGACGGCCATGGATTTAATCTGCATGAACGTCGTGCTCTAACATTGGCTGGATTCCCCACATCACTTACAACTGATCACTACTTCTCTCTCACATGTCACCAACTTTATTTGCTATATATATTATTCCTTATATTCCTTTGCGAACTTGTGTTTCAATTATAGTTTTGGAAATGGATATAGCGATTATCGACATGGAATTAATGCCCCTGAATGGTCTACATGGATGCTATATAAATGTCGGAAATGATGCTTAAATTTTTTGGCTTTTGAACTCTAAAGCAAAAGCACTACAGGACACTAAATCTAGTCACATTACACGTAGGTTCACCAAAACCAAATGGCACCCAATCTTTCTGACTTTGCTTTCCTTACTTCTACAGTCTAATGGAGAATAGGCTATACAGGACGTCCCACTCACCCCGTCACATTACATTCGTCACTGCCAAGTGTGACGTGTCGTCCTCTCGGTGATATCATTGCTTTCTTCACATCTGCACACAGTATTAATACAAAGAAGACCAGTTCCTTTTGCTGAGTTGTCTTCGTTAGGTTGTGGGCAAAATCTGTGCATCAAAGCAGATATTCGCCGTATTCCATGTTAACCGAAATGGACTCTCTGGGTCAAACATCGAAAGGCCATTTCCCAAAACGCACACCACAAAAGACCTACGAAAGCACATAATGAGTACGAGTTTAGGATGGAATGAAGCAGCCTTCAAACAGTTTTCAGTGATTTTGGAAAGGCACAAAGAATGTTTTAAGCGAATGAGTGAAATCCGTATTCAAACCATGTACCATGCTACTATATAAGTTGTCTATCATCAGAAATGTAACTCTGTTGCTCTTTGTTTGCAGCTGTTCATATATCCCACGTGCCACTCTAATTCAGAACGATGAATATACGGCCTCTAGACACATCTAGACAGTATTGGATGACACGATACACTGTCCAAGACCCTTGAAAGGGCTTCCGCGGGGTTCGGGTCACGTCGGATAACAGTCTACCGGTGGCAATCATAAGTGTTTTTTGTATGCCCAAACAGCTATCCAAAGCACCAGGCACTGTATGATCAAAAGGAGGCCAATCAAAACTACACAACCACAAAGGAGACCTGTTTGAATATTTCATTAGGCATAAACCTTTGCCGCCATTTCGAGCTATATCTCTTACATACGATTAAGGTATCAATTAACTTGCCATGGTTTAATGTTGCTATACTCCTACGGTGGGTGACTCACTAAACCATTACCACATGCAACACCAGTACCGGCCAGTAATGTCGATGTCAGAAAGCCGACAATGTTAACACTCATGCAGGTATCAGTCGTTTGTCT
This sequence comes from Liolophura sinensis, assembly GCF_032854445.1. Taxonomy (NCBI): domain Eukaryota; kingdom Metazoa; phylum Mollusca; class Polyplacophora; order Chitonida; family Chitonidae; genus Liolophura; species Liolophura sinensis. The sequence continues at coordinate 4,315,034 of NC_088298.1, read as the reverse complement.
TAAATGGCAGTTTGATGAGTGCAGCTGTTGGCCTTTTGTTATCCGGCATTATAACTACTGTACGTATATAAGTACTGGTTACTGGACAATGTTTGGTCTGCGCCTTATGGAACGAAGCAAAATATATAGACATCGCGCTTCTAGAATCAGGCATCGAAGTTACCACAAGCCGCTCACGCTCCCAGATACAATGGCGACCAGTAAAATCGCGAAGACATTTCATTGCCAGGAGCGGTAGATGCATGCGTGAACAGAATGGTGCAGTGTGTGCGTCTAGAAACGGGCGCTGGAGTTACCAAGTACCGATCACGGAACGCTACATCGTGCGCTTCAGGAAAAGGGCGTCGAAATTACAACATGCCTCACCAAGTCTAGCTTTAATCCAAGGGTCGTTGAAGCCGAATGCATCGTCCAGATAGTCCAAATTCCGGGCATGGAATAGATGACACAACATCTGTATGGTTGTTCCGGTCAAAGCAGCTGCAGTCAAATATCAATGAAAGCATAAGTCTACGTTAAAATCCTATAGCATCCTCGGATATCTTCATCGGACATTTATTGAAAGGACATTGTCTTTTTTGTCAAACGACGAATGTCTGTTTCATTGTCAAACGACGAATGTCTGTTTCGACGCATGGATTGATGTATGTTGCCTGGGGGCGCACGAGGATCTGATGACGTTGGTCTGTCACTTCTGTGGTTTCTTTGAGGTTACATCAGGCTACTAGAATCTGGATCAGGTGCTGGTGTTACTCTAAAGCACTTAATGCCCAAATGGTGTGACTGTACTATCGTACTTCATTAGACAAGCTTGCAGAGGTTTGTTCTAATCATGGAACCGCAGGTTACTCAGAGGCTTCGCATCTAGTGGTCATCTCCAGTCCCATCACGTGACGAATGCAAAGTCTGGCGAAATGTGTATGTTCCTTCGTTGTTCCGCCATGTGAATTTCGTCAGAGGATCGTAAACCCTTGCAGAAGCCGTCACGGGATTCGAAAACCGTACCGGTACACAAAGTATCTCAGTTTTAGTCAGACGTACGGTAGCCCTTCATCTTAGCTAAGAGGACCCCTTTCCATGCATGCCATTTTGCTTTTCCTGACGTACGGCTCATCGCACACCTAATCCCGATTTATTACATCTGCCATGACGTCGCGTACAGCAAACGGACAAGATAATTGTTTTATCTATTATTGTTTTCCCTACCATGTTTGAATTTCTCATGTTGGAGTGAAACTCAAGGACGCACCAGGGTTCGAACCTCGGCTTCATCATCTTTCAAATTCTGTATTTATAAAAAGGCAGGCTTTAGAATTTGTTCATAGTGAAAATGGTATAAAAGGTCAAAGATCACTTCTTCCTCACTGTTCAAGAATTAGTCTGATTTTATCCGACAGGCGCACCTGTAACTGCACCGTATAAGCCGTCGTGCAAATTATACCCCATCCGACTTGCACTCGAGGGTGAACACTCCCTTAAAGACAGGCATGACGCATTCACAGATTCAATGCCGGTAGGCGTACGTTTCATGATGTTGTCATCGAACGCTGGGATGAGCTGAGCGCTGTCTGCAACTCCCCGCCCTGTTCAGATTAAATGCAAGCCGCGAACACTCCTCCACTAGATCAACGCTGGCAGAAGGCCACAGAAGCCAGCGACTGAACGGTGTCGTCATGCCAGCAGGAGGAAATATGGCGGGAACCCGTGGAGTGGAAAAAGCCAGCTCTTGTCAGTGGCAACTGTGTGCAGCCAGAGCGCTATTGGGTTGAGGGTCGATACGGGGATGTGTCGCATCGCGGTCTCAGGAGATATTCGATAGGCATCGCTTAACGCCTGTCGTAGTCACAACAGAGATCGCAATACTTGCGTAATACAACATAAGACATGCAACTAAGCTTGTTATTAAAGACAATGTAATAATTATTCTTGTTGTAGGAAATCACTTTAACTAGAATGGATACATGTGGCATAGTTTGGACTATCCAGTTTAGTAAATGTAGCCTACATGCGTATATGTAGCTAGCTTGTGAACGAAAACATATTGTAGGCGACAGTCACATATGTATTTGCCAAATAGCGAAATTAAAACATCACATTATCTCAGTTTAATAAATATGCACAAATGCCACGTTTTAAAACGTGCTTAATGGTTTTGCTTCTTTGGTCCGTGCCGAAACAATTTATCCAAGTACAGTTCCGGGTTTTAGGTACAACACATGCCTAGATGAAATGGCGGAGCTACAGAAATGTTGAAAAGGCAACGTCCTGGACGTTGAAGTGTTGGAATCTGTACCTGAAGACGCTTGCTTACGGTAAGGTACGTTCGGTTTACATGTTGATACTTCATCAGACCTGTCGCATCGAAGTTTTCATTGGTAATCGCTGCGCTTTCGCCTGAGATGCCGTAGCAGACGTGTCGGAATTACATGTACCGGTACCAACTCGAATGACCCAGTTCATTGTTCGCACTTCGTGATCTGGAGTCGAGGAACCTGTTGGTGGCCATGTTCGTACAAAATGTTGTATCTCACTACAGCAGATAACTCTGGCAGTTTGTGCAGTGTTTCTGTGGTCGTGGATAGAATAATAATCAGTTTTGACTGATGTTAATAGCGATAATGTGGTAGTCTGCAAGTTGGGTGCACCACAAAGCGTATGGAAGCACCCAAAGTGGAAGCTTCCAAAGTGGAAGCTGGTCCATCCATCTTTGCATCCATGAAAGTGAAAATAAAGATTTCTAGATATAATTGATTTGATTAGTCCTTACACTTTCTTTGTGTATGGTATTAATATGGAAAGTGTTAACCTAGTTTACTCATTTTTCTTGTGGAACTTAATGAAATACTGATTGATGCACTCACAGAGACAGAGCATGAATGAGCCATGCAAAAATCAGTGTTTTTGTAAGAAAAAGACAAAGCAAAACTTTATGTGGCAGAACTGCATAGTTTAGGTTGTAATTTGATCTTGTGGTAGAGAATAGGATGTCAGCTCCTTGAAAAATCTGCTTTTTGCTGTGAACATCTGAAATGCGGATCAGCGACAAACAGAGACAGCACCCTGTACTTGACAACTCCTGAACAGGGAATATATGGTTGCTTCTTTTCCTGTTTTGGCTGTTGTAAACACTAGAATTATATATATGTGTAACTTTCTTCGTCACTACTTACATGAATTCATTCATGCTTCGCAATGAGAATGGATGTGCTGTCTCACTGAAGTATATGGCTGAAGACACCAATCATGACACAACACCATGTCACAGTATTCTACATGTAATACTATGCAGACTGAGCATATAAGCTTTAAGCATCAAAGCCACATATATAGTGATTTGTTTGATTGAACTCCGATTGGGAACGTCCCCTAGTCAGGTGTAATTACAGAGTAATGTCCCTTGGTAGTGTGATGTCATGACGTGATAACATGGTTGATCAAATCTACACAGGGTTTACATGAGCAGGTAAGAAAAAAAAAAAGACCTCCCCCCCCCCCCCAAAAAAAAAACACACACACACAAAAAAAACAAACAAACAAAGCATATAGTGGATAGTCTATGGCTCATAATGCAGTTGACATCAGATATGGTGGCAGTTACATGTAATTCGCATCTATTTGAGTTGATTCACATTCAGTTTGAACAGATCTTCCACTTACATCCCACCTTCCAGTGAGCATTGATGAGGATAAACTTCGACACAGTTCAGTTCCAGATGCTTCCTAAAGCTTTGACCGGCCCGGATAGCACAGTTGGTAGAGCGTCCGCTTCGGGAGCGGTAGATCCAGGATCAATCCTTGATCGAGTCACACCTAAGACTTTAAAAGAGGAAGTTGTAACTTCCTGGCTTGGGCGTTCAGCATGAAGGGGATAGTGCAACGACAGGTTGACCCGTATCAGTATAATGGCTCGGGCGGGGCGGCTTACTTGCCTTCGGTAAGTCGTTTCAGTGAAGCAGCACTAAATAAAAGAGCGGTGGAAATCTGTCCTGCTACAAGGAGGCACATTACACGTACATGCACCCTAAAGATTCCTTCGACTGAAAAATTGTTGAGTACGACGTTAAACCCCAAGCACTAACTCCTAAAGCTTTGTTTGGCTAGCATTCATTTGATCTCATCACGAGAGGCCTGCAGCCTACCATCTACTACCTCTGCTCAAAGAGCTCACAAATCTTATATGTGGACAGGTGGCTAATTAACATAATCTAGAAGGACCAATGGTAACGATCATCAACCGAAAACATGACAACGTTGTTGTACAGTAACTGTAAATGAATGAAGCCTGAGGGTGAAAACAAGCCAGAATTTACCAAATTCATTGATAGAGATCCAGTTTTAAGTATGGAGACTATTTTTGGCCTTGTGGTCGAAGTGGAGGAGAATTTGTAACAGAATTTGGTGTGTCCGCAATCATATTCGATTTGAATTGAAACAGGTTCTGTTTTGGTGTGTTCAATCCCCAGTCAAGTCATGCCAAAGACTTCAAAATGAGTTTTGTGCAATTAACATTTTTCCCTCAGACATGAGAAAGTTCCTTATTAAATCATCCTCAAAGCAGAAGAATAATCACTCAAAAAATATACCTAAGCCATTTACACCTAAATGTATTTTTATTTTTGTTTTGTAATGTGAAATGATGCATTAAATAAATCTAAAGAAAATCTAAATGAAATGTATTACTTTCCTTAAATAGCATATTTTCTCTATATTACAATTTTTAAAACTTGGCATTTTCCTCGAATGCTGGCAAAAGCCCTATCATTGGCACTACCTCATTTGGCACTCAGCATACATCTAAGAGAAATAGGCCATCTACAACATGTAGCTGGCCCAGTGTGAATGTGTGGGGCGTCTGGGTGGGGCGTCTGGGGCGTCTGGTGTCTTCAGCATATACATTCTAGTGAGGCAGCACTATATATATTGTGTCTGACCTGCTTCAAGGAGACACTGTCGTGATGCGATTGATGTAATGCTAACAGCATCGGGGATGGGTTTTTGGGTGTGTTATCCTTGGTGACAGTAAGCCATGGACAGTGATCATGAGGCCCATGGACAGTTTAATGTTTATTGAACACAGCTAGTCTTGCACCAATATGGTGTATATGTCTACATTTAATGTGAATAGTTGGAAGATTTGTCAATACATGTATGTCCTGCATCAACTTAACTGTTATTACGGTGGCATCCATGGCCAAGGGGGTTAGCACATACAGCACGGCTCCATGATCCAGGAGCCTCCCACCAATGTGGTCGCTTTGAGTTCAGATACAGGTCATGCTGGTTTCCTCTCCAACTGCACATGGGAAGGTCTGTCAGTAACCTTCAGGTCATTGTGGGTTTCACCTGTGCAGAGGCCACCATAATGCTGGCTGGCGCTGTATAAATCAAATATTCTTGAGTACGGAGTAAAACACCTATCAAATAAATAAATAAATAAAAATTATTACCACTTTTGGCCCTGTATGTCTTTCTATATGCTTTGGGGGTTGTGGGACATTAGGATATGCGGAAATGGACATGCGACTACCGTATTAATTTTCAAACGAGTTGTAAGCATACACCAAGTTGGTAAAGCGAAAGGTAGACGGGTGTAAATATGATGCTTCCTCGAAGGCTGAACTGTGCTCAAATGTTCTTCAAGTTCTTAACTATTTATGTAAAGTTGACAGATAAACACTTGACAGTGGTAATGAATCACTTAAATTATTCCATCTGGGATTGAAAATCTGTGGGCCACCTCCAGTTTAGCCCTGACACTGAGTAGCAACATAAAGTTTAAATATCCTGGAGAAATGCTGTTCAGCACCAGTCAGTTCAATAATCAATCGGGTATTGATTCGATTGGAGTTTTAAGCCATTCTCAAGAGTATTTCACTAATGCAATGATGGCCAGCATTAGGGTGGGAGGAAACCCAGCAAGACCCAGGAGGAAATTCACGACCATCCACAAGCTGCTGACAGACATTCCCATGCCCATCTCGCCCCCACCTCATCACCTCCCACCCCTGCCTCAATCAATCAATCAATAAAGCAGGTTTATGATAAATATGGTGACGTGTACACCAGCAGCAATGATGCATTATCAGATAGTGATGTTGTACTCCATGTTCATGATAGTCAGCTGTTCTATTGACTGATTTGAACACTGCAGGCTGATTGACACAGGTACAGGTTAGTGGTAACTGCATGTAGATCATTCAGTCACATCTCAGCATGTATCTTCAGTCATGTCCTAGAAATAGATGTTTAATTATGTGATCTCATGTACACACTTCTGATTCTCTGATTGGTCACAGCTCAACTCCTTTGCTCTGAAACTTCATTGGTTGAAACTTTGTACATGTATTTGAAGTGAACAGTAATTACCCGTAAAAGATGCCAGAGTTAATCCTGAATGCATGAAGGATGACCTCTGGTATAGTGAGAATGGCATACATGGTGTCTCCGTTGTTGTTGAAACTTAAAGCTAAAAGCTATGTTAGATATGAAGCTGAAAGAAAGGGATGACCATCAGTGCTAAACATTAAAGTCATGTGGGCCTTTGACTACAGGGCATAGTCTAGAATAAAAGGTTGAGCACCCATGGATACGAGATCTTGTAAACACAGATGCTCGGGGCCTCCATAGCAGGCACCGCAGCAGAATGACCCAGGAGCCTCACACCAATTCGGTGGCTGAGAGTTCATGTTCCAACCCAGCTGTACGTGGGAAGGTCTGCTGGCAACCTGCGAATGGTCGTGGGTTTTCCCCCCGCGCTCTGCCCAGTTTCCTCCCGCCATAATGCTGTTTGCCACTGTATAATTGAAATGTTCTTGAGTACGGGGTAAAACACCAGTGAAATAAATAGATAATATACAGCACTCGATTGGTGTGACAAACTTCACATGCCCATTGGATGGCAGTGAAAACACACTTGTTACACAATCTTGAATAACCCAATGAAGCCATTCAGGAACAACTTCATGAAGGATTTCAAACCAGTATTTTCTCTTTTCATTCAACATTTTTTGTATGTTTGATTATCTTCTGTTACAGTTTATATGTTTATATTAAGGTATTCTTACCACAGATGTATGATTTTTCTTAAAAAATGTTGATGCTCTGGTAAGGAAAATTTGGCATGATGTTTGTGCCTCAGCCCTCTGAATTTCTGTTACATGATGAAAGCTCTGATTTGTCTTCATGGTGTTCATGAAAAACCCTCATTTCACTGTTAGAATGTTGATGGCTTGGAAGTGGATATGTGACATGATGATTGCCTGAACCCTTTGAATTTCTGTTACATGATGAAAGCTCTGATTTGTCTTCATGGTGTTCATGAAAAACCTTCATTTCACTGTTAGAATGTTGATGGCCTGGAAATGGATACATGACATGATGATTGCCTCAGCCCTTTGAATTTCTGTTACATGATGAAAGCTCTGATTTGTCTTCATGGTGTTCATGAAAAACCCTCATTTCACTGTTAGAATGTTGATGGCCTAGAAGCGGATATGTGACGTGATGATTGCCTGAACCCTTTGAATTTCTGTTATGTGATGAAAGCTCTGATTTGTCTTCATGGTGTTCATGAAAAACCTTCATTTCACTGTTAGAATGTTGATGGCCAGGAAGTGGATACATGACATGATGATTGCCTTAGCCCTTTGAATTTCTGTTACATGATGAAAGCTCTGATTTGTCTTCATGGTGTTCATGAAAAACCCTCATTTGACTGTTAGAATGTTGATGGCCTGGAAGTGGATATGTGACATGATGATTACCTCAACCCTTTGAATTTCTGTTACATGATGAAAGCTCTGATTTGTCTTCATGGTGTTCATGAAAAACCCTCATTTCACTGTTAGAATGTTGATGGCCTGGAAGTGGATATGTGACATGATGATTGCCTGAACCCTTTGAATTTATGTTACGTGATGAATGCTCTGATTTGTCTTCATGGTGTTCATGAAAAACCCTCATTTCACTGTTAGAATGTTGATGGCCAGGAAGTGGATATGTGACGTGATGATTGCCTCAGCCCTTTGAATTTCTGTTACATGATGAAAGCTCTGATTTGTCTTCATGGTGTTCATGAAAAACCTTCATTTCACTGTTAGAATGTTGATGGCCTGGAAGCGGATATGTGACGTGATGATTGCCTCAACCCTTTGAATTTCTGTTACATGATGAAAGCTCTGATTTGTCTTTATGGTGGTCATGAAAAACCCTCATTTCACTGTTAGAATGTTGATGGCCAGGAAGTGGATACATGACATGATGATTGCCTGAACCCTTTGAATTTCTGTTACATGATGAAAGCTCTGATTTGTCTTCATGGTGTTCATGAAAAACCTTCATTTCACTGTTAGAATGTTGATGGCCTGGAAGTGTATACGTGACATGATGATTGCCTCAACCCTTTGAATTTTTGTTACATGATGAAAGCTCTGATTTGTCTTCATGGTGTTCAAGAAAAACCTTCATTTCACTGTTAGAATGTTGATGGCCTGGAAGTGGATACATGACTTGATGATTGCCTCAACCCTTTGAATTTCTGTTACATGATGAACGCTCTGATTTGTCTTCATGGTGTTCATGAAAAACCTTCATTTCACTGTTAGAATGTTGATGGCCTGGAAGTGGATATGTGACGTGATGATTGCCTCAACCCTTTGAATTTCTGGTACATGATGAACGCTCTGATTTGTCTTCATGGTGTTCATGAAAAACCTTCATTTCACTGTTAGAATGTTGATGGCCTGGAAGCGGATATGTGACGTGATGATTGCCTCAGCCCTTTGAATTTCTGTTACATGATGAAAACTCTGATTTGTCTTCATGGTGTTCATGAAAAAACCTTCATTTCACTGTTAGAATGTTGATGGCCAGGAAGTGGATATGTGACATGATGATTGCCTCAGCCCTTTGAATTTCTGTTACATGATGAACGCTCTAATTTGTCTTCATGGTGTTCATGAAAACCCTCATTTCACTGTTAGAATGTTGATGGCCTGGAAGCGGATATGTGACGTGATGATTGCCTCAACCCTTTGAATTTCTGTTACATGATGAAAGCTCTGATTTGTCTTCGTGATGTTCATGAAAAACCTTCATTTCACTGTTAGAATGTTGATGGCCTGGAAGTGTATACGTGATATGATGATTGCCTGAACCCTTTGAATTTCTGTTACATGATTGAAAGCTCTGATTTGTCTTTATGGTGTTCATGAAAAACGCTCATTTCACTGTTAGAATGTTGATGGCCTGGAAGTGGATACATGACATGATGATTGCCTCAACCCTTTGAATTTCTGTTACATGATGAAAGCTCTGATTTGTCTTCATGGTGTTCATGAAAAACCTTCATTTCACTGTTAGAATGTTGATGGCCTGGAAGTGTATACGTGGACATGATGATTGCCTGAACCCTTTGAATTTCTGTTACATGATGAAAGCTCTGATTTGTCTTCATGGTGTTCATGAAAAACCCTCATTTCACTGTTAGAATGTTGATGGCCTGGAAGTGGATACATGACATGATGATTGCCTCAACCCTTTGAATTTCTGGTACATGATGAAAGCTCTGATTTGTCTTCATGGTGTTCATGAAAAACCCTCATTTCACTGTTAGAATGTTGATGGCCTGGAAGCGGATATGTGACGTGATGATTGCCTCAGCCCTTTGAATTTCTGTTACATGATGAATGCTCTGATTTGTCTTCATGGTGTTCATGAAAAACCCTCATTTCACTGTTAGAATGTTGATGGCCTGGAAGTGGATATGTGACGTGATGATTGCCTCAGCCCTTTGAATTTCTGTTACATGATGAAAGCTCTGATTTGTCTTCATGGTGTTCATGAAAACCCTTCATTTCACTGTTAGAATGTTGATGGCCTGGAAGCGGATATGTGACGTGATGATTGCCTTTGAATTTCTGTTACATGATGAAAGGTCTGATTTGTCTTTATGGTGGTCATGAAAAACCCTCATTTCACTGTTAGAATGTTGATGGCCTGGAAGTGGATACATGACATGATGATTGCCTCAACCCTTTGAATTTCTGTTACATGATGAAAGCTCTGATTTGTCTTCGTGATGTTCATGAAAAACCTTCATTTCACTGTTAGAATGTTGATGGCCTGGAAGTGTATACGTGATATGATGATTGCCTGAACCCTTTGAATTTCTGTTACATGATGAAAGCTCTGATTTGTCTTTATGGTGTTCATGAAAAACGCTCATTTCACTGTTAGAATGTTGATGGCCTGGAAGTGGATACATGACATGATGATTGCCTCAACCCTTTGAATTTCTGTTACATGATGAAAGCTCTGATTTGTCTTCATGGTGTTCATGAAAAACCTTCATTTCACTGTTAGAATGTTGATGGCCTGGAAGTGTATACGTGACATGATGATTGCCTGAACCCTTTGAATTTCTGTTACATGATGAAAGCTCTGATTTGTCTTCATGGTGTTCATGAAAAACCCTCATTTCACTGTTAGAATGTTGATGGCCTGGAAGTGGATACATGACATGATGATTGCCTCAACCCTTTGAATTTCTGGTACATGATGAAAGCTCTGATTTGTCTTCATGGTGTTCATGAAAAACCCTCATTTCACTGTTAGAATGTTGATGGCCTGGAAGCGGATATGTGACATGATGATTGCCTCAGCCCTTTGAATTTCTGTTACATGATGAACGCTCTGATTTGTCTTCATGGTGTTCATAAAAAACCCTCATTTGACTGTTAGAATGTTGATGACCTGGAAGTGGATACATGACATGATGATTGCCTCAACCCTTTGAATTTCTGTTACATGATGAAAGCTCTGATTTGTCTTCATGGTGTTCATGAAAAACCCTCATTTCACTGTTAGAATGTTGATGGCCTAGAAGCAGATATGTGACGTGATGATTGCCTGAACCCTTTGAATTTCTGTTACATGATGAAAGCTCTGATTTGTCTTCATGGTGTTCATGAAAAACCCTCATTTCACTGTTAGAATGTTGATGGCCTGGAAGTGGATACATGACATGATGATTGCCTCAGCCCTTTGAATTTCTGTTACATGATGAAAGCTCTGATTTGTCTTCATGGTGTTCATGAAAAACCCTCATTTCACTGTTAGAATGTTGATGGCCTGGAAGTGGATATATGACATGATGATTGCCTCAACCCTTTGAATTTCTGTTACATGATGAAAGCTCTGATTTGTCTTCATGGTGTTCATGAAAAATGCTCATTTCACTGTTAGAATGTTGATGGCCTGGAAGTGACATGATGATTGCCTCAGCCCTTTGAATTTATGTTACGTGATGAATGCTCTGATTTGTCTTCATGGTGTTCATGAAAAACCTTCATTTCACTGTTAGAATGTTGATGGCCTGGAAGTGGATATGTGACGTGATGATTGCCTCAGCCCTTTGAATTTCTGTTACATGATGAAAGCTCTGATTTGTCTTCATGGTGTTCATGAAAACCCTTCATTTGACTGTTAGAATGTTGATGGCCTGGAAGCGGATATGTGACGTGATGATTGCCTCAACCCTTTGAATTTCTGTTACATGATGAAAGCTCTGATTTGTCTTTATGGTGGTCATGAAAAACCCTCATTTCACTGTTAGAATGTTGATGGCCAGGAAGTGGATACATGACATGATGATTGCCTGAACACTTTGAATTTCTGTTACATGATGAAAGCTCTGATTTGTCTTCATGGTGTTCATGAAAAACCTTCATTTCACTGTTAGAATGTTGATGGCCTGGAAGTGTATACGTGACATGATGATTGCCTCAACCCTTTGAATTTTTGTTACATGATGAAAGCTCTGATTTGTCTTCATGGTGTTCAAGAAAAACCTTCATTTCACTGTTAGAATGTTGATGGCCTGGAAGTGGATACGTGACATGATGATTGCCTCAACCCTTTGAATTTCTGTTACATGATGAACGCTCTGATTTGTCTTCATGGTGTTCATGAAAAACCCTCATTTCACTGTTAGAATGTTGATGGCCTGGAAGTGGATATGTGACGTGATGATTGCCTCAACCCTTTGAATTTCTGGTACATGATGAAAGCTCTGATTTGTCTTCATGGTGTTCATGAAAAACCCTCATTTCACTGTTAGAATGTTGATGGCCTGGAAGTGGATACATGACATGATGATTGCCTCAACCCTTTGAATTTCTGTTACATGATGAAAGCTCTGATTTGTCTTCATGGTGTTCATGAAAAACCTTCATTTCACTGTTAGAATGTTGATGGCCTGGAAGCGGATATGTGACGTGATGATTGCCTCAGCCCTTTGAATTTCTGTTACATGATGAAAACTTTGATTTGTCTTCATGGTGTTCATGAAAAAACCTTCATTTCACTGTTAGAATGTTGATGGCCTGGAAGTGGATATGTGACATGATGATTGCCTCAGCCCTTTGAATTTCTGTTACATGATGAACGCTCTAATTTGTCTTCATGGTGTTCATGAAAAACCCTCATTTCACTGTTAGAATGTTGATGGCCTGGAAGCGGATATGTGACTTGATGATTGCCTCAACCCTTTGAATCTCTGTTACATGATGAAAGCTCTGATTTGTCTTCATGGTGTTCATGAAAAACCCTCATTTCACTGTTAGAATGTTGATGGCCAGGAAGCGGATATGTGACGTGATGATTGCCTCAACCCTTTGAATTTCTGTTACATGATGAAAGGTCTGATTTGTCTTTATGGTGGTCATGAAAAACCCTCATTTCACTGTTAGAATGTTGATGGCCTGGAAGTGGATACGTGACATGATGATTGCCTCAACCCTTTGAATTTCTGTTACATGATGAAAGCTCTGATTTGTCTTCATGGTGTTCATGAAAAACCTTCATTTCACTGTTAGAATGTTGATGGCCTGGAAGTGTATACATGACATGATGATTGCCTCAACCCTTTGAATTTCTGTTACATGATGAAAGCTCTGATTTGTCTTCATGGTGTTCATGAAAAACGCTCATTTCACTGTTAGAATGTTGATGGCCTGGAAGTGGATACATGACATGATGATTGCCTGAACCCTTTGAATTTCTGTTACATGATGAAAGCTCTGATTTGTCTTCATGGTGTTCATGAAAAACCTTCATTTCACTGTTAGAATGTTGATGGCCAGGAAGTGGATACGTGACGTGATGATTGCCTCAGCCCTTTGAATTTCTGTTACATGATGAAAACTCTGATTTGTCTTCATGGTGTTCATGAAAAAACCTTCATTTCACTGTTAGAATGTTGATGGCCTGGAAGTGGATATGTGACATGATGATTGGCTCAACCCTTTGAATTTTTGTTACATGATGAATGCTCTGATTTGTCTTCATGATGTTCATGAAAAACGCTCATTTCATTATTAGAATGTTGATGGCCAGGAAGCGGATATGTGACGTGATGATTGCCTCAACCCTTTGAATTTCTGTTACATGATGAAAGCTCTGATTTGTCTTTATGGTGTTCATGAAAAACCCTAATTTCACTGTTAGAATGTTGATGGCCTGGAAGCGGATATGTGACGTGATGATTGCCTCAACCCTTTGAATTTCTGTTACATGATGAAAGCTCTGATTTGTCTTCATGGTGGTCACGAAAAACCCTCATTTCACTGTTAGAATGTTGATGGCCTGGAAGTGGATATGTGACGTGATGATTGCCTCAGCCCTTTGAATTTCTGTTACATGATGAAAGCTCTGATTTGTCTTCATGGTGTTCATGAAAAACCTTCATTTCACTGTTAGAATGTTGATGGCCTGGAAGTGGATATGTGACATGATGATTGCCTCAGCCCTTTGAATTTCTGTTACATGATGAATGCTCTGATTTGTCTTCATGATGTTCATGAAAAACGCTCATTTCATTATTAGAATGTTGATGGCCTGGAAGTGGATATATGACATGATGATTGCCTCAGCCCTTTGAATTTCTGTTACATGATGAAAGCTCTGATTTGTCTTCATGGTGTTCATGAAAAACGCTCATTTCACTGTTAGATTGTTGATGGCCTGGAAGTGGATACATGACATGATGATTGCCTCAACCCTTTGAATTTCTGTTACATGATGAAAGCTCTGATTTGTCTTCATGGTGTTCATGAAAAACCTTCATTTCACTGTTAGAATGTTGATGGCCTGGAAGTGTATACGTGACATGATGATTGCCTGAACCCTTTGAATTTCTGTTACATGATGAAAGCTCTGATTTGTCTTCATGGTGTTCATGAAAAACCCTCATTTCACTGTTAGAATGTTGATGGCCTGGAAGCGGATATGTGACGTGATGATTGCCTCAACCCTTTGAATTTCTGTTACATGATGAAAACTCTGATTTGTCTTCATGGTGTTCATAAAAAACCCTCATTTCACTGTTAGAATGTTGATGGCCAGGAAGCGGATATGTGACGTGATGATTGCCTCAACCCTTTGAATTTCTGTTACATGATGAAAGCTCTGATTTGTCTTCATGGTGTTCATGAAAAACCCTCATTTGACTGTTAGAATGTTGATGGCCTGGAAGCGGATATGTGACATGATGATTGCCTCAGCCCTTTGAATTTCTGTTACATGATGAATGCTCTGATTTGTCTTCATGATGTTCATGAAAAACGCTCATTTCATTATTAGAATATTGATGGCCTGGAAGTGGATATATGACATGATGATTGCCTCAACCCTTTGAATTTCTGTTACATGATGAAAGCTCTGATTTGTCTTCATGGTGTTCATGAAAAACCCTCATTTGACTGTTAGAATGTTGATGGCCTGGAAGCGGATATGTGACGTGATGATTGCCTCAACCCTTTGAATTTCTGTTACATGATGAAAGCTCTGATTTGTCTTCATGGTGTTCATGAAAAAACCTTCATTTGACTGTTAGAATGTTGATGGCCAGGAAGTGGATATGTGACGTGATGATTGCCTGAACCCTTTGAATTTCTGTTACATGATGAAAGCTCTGATTTGTCTTCATGGTGTTCATGAAAAACCCTCATTTCACTGTTAGAATGTTGATGGCCTGGAAGCGGATATGTGACGTGATGATTGCCTCAGCCCTTTGAATTTCTGCTACATGATGAAAGCTCTGATTTGTCTTCATGGTGTTCATGAAAAACCTTCATTTCACTGTTAGAATGTTGATGGCCTGGAAGTGGATATGTGACATGATGATTGCCTCAACCCTTTGAATTTCTGTTACATGATGAAAGCTCTGATTTGTCTTCATGATGTTCATGAAAAACGCTCATTTCATTATTAGAATGTTGATGGCCTGGAAGTGGATATATGACATGATGATTGCCTCAGCCCTTTGAATTTCTGTTACATGATGAAAGCTCTGATTTGTCTTCATGGTGTTCATGAAAAACGCTCATTTCACTGTTAGAATGTTGATGGCCTGGAAGCGGATATGTGACGTGATGATTGCCTCAACCCTTTGAATTTCTGTTACATGATGGAAACTCTGATTTGTCTTCATGGTGTTCATAAAAAACCCTCATTTCACTGTTAGAATGTTGATGGCCTGGAAGCGGATATGTGACGTGATGATTGCCTCAGCCCTTTGAATTTCTGTTACATGATGAATGCTCTGATTTGTCTTCATGGTGTTCATGAAAAACCTTCATTTCACTGTTAGAATGTTGATGGCCTGGAAGTGTATATGTGACATGATGATTGCCTCAGCCCTTTGAATTTCTGTTACATGATGAAAGCTCTGATTTGTCTTCATGGTGTTCATGAAAAACGCTCATTTCACTGTTAGAATGTTGATGGCCTGGAAGCGGATATGTGACGTGATGATTGCCTCAGCCCTTTGAATTTCTGCTACATGATGAAAGCTCTGATTTGTCTTCATGGTGTTCATGAAAAACCTTCATTTCACTGTTAGAATGTTGATGGCCAGGAAGTGGATATGTGACATGATGATTGCCTCAACCCTTTGAATTTCTGTTACATGATGAAAGCTCTGATTTGTCTTCATGATGTTCATGAAAAACGCTCATTTCATTATTAGAATGTTGATGGCCTGGAAGTGGATATATGACATGATGATTGCCTCAGCCCTTTGAATTTCTGTTACATGATGAAAGCTCTGATTTGTCTTCATGGTGTTCATGAAAAACGCTCATTTCACTGTTAGAATGTTGATGGCCTGGAAGCGGATATGTGACGTGATGATTGCCTCAACCCTTTGAATTTCTGTTACATGATGGAAACTCTGATTTGTCTTCATGGTGTTCATAAAAAACCCTCATTTCACTGTTAGAATGTTGATGGCCTGGAAGCGGATATGTGACGTGATGATTGCCTCAGCCCTTTGAATTTCTGTTACATGATGAATGCTCTGATTTGTCTTCATGGTGTTCATGAAAAACCTTCATTTCACTGTTAGAATGTTGATGGCCTGGAAGTGTATATGTGACATGATGATTGCCTCAGCCCTTTGAATTTCTGTTACATGATGAAAGCTCTGATTTGTCTTCATGGTGTTCATGAAAAACCTTCATTTCACTGTTAGAATGTTGATGGCCTGGAAGCGGATATGTGACGTGATGATTGCCTCAGCCCTTTGAATTTCTGTTACATGATGAAAGCTCTGATTTGTCTTCATGGTGTTCATGAAAAACCCTCATTTCACTGTTAGAATGTTGATGGCCTGGAAGCGGATATGTGACATGATGTTTGCCTCAGCCCTTTGAATTTCTGTTACATGATGAAAGCTCTGATTTGTCTTCATGGTGTTCATGAAAAACCTTCATTTCACTGTTAGAATGTTGATGGCCAGGAAGTGGATATGTGACATGATGATTGCATTGCCTCAACCCTTTGAATTTCTGTTACATGATGAAAGCTCTGATTTGTCTTCATGGTGTTCATAAAAAACCCTCATTTGACTGTTAGAATGTTGATGGCCAGGAAGTGGATATGTGACATGATGATTGCCTCAACCCTTTGAATTTCTGTTACATGATGAAAGCTCTGATTTGTCTTCATGGTGTTCATGAAAAACCTTCGTTTCACTGTTAGAATGTTGATGGCCTGGAAGTGGATACGTGACATGATGATTGCCTCAACCCTTTGAATTTCTGTTACATGATCATTGGTCAAAATGTGCTGCCATTCACTCATGTGCCCAGGATATCATAAAGATGTCTTTCAAGTTTGTATTATGCAGATATTCCTAATTTTAAACTCTTAAGTGATTTTCTAATTTTATCCATTTTGATGTTCTTTTACCAGATGTAAATAAAAGCTAATAGATTTGACACCTTTCCATCACATTGGATAGCCACACTTTTTGTTGAGGTCATCACTTTGAAGAGCTCAAAATACGGAATATTTGGACCCCTGATGATGATACATTCTCTGATTTGTCTTCATGTTCTTCTGTTTTTCATGCAGGTTCCGGCGGAAGGATTTCAATGTATGATGCGCCAAGAATTGGACTAGCCATTTTGAGTTACGTGTGTGTTGGCAAGACTAACAGACAGTCACCTGTCTAGTTGGACAACAACAGGGTAGAGACATGATTAACATAACTGGGATTCAGACTCTTAGGTTGCCAAGTACAAAAGGTGATGGGATGGTCTGGTTGATTTGCTCCTCATTCTCTATGTTACAGAATGGATAAACCATCACAGTCTGCACTTCCGACATGTCCAAAGGCCATCAAGACCATCACAGTCGTCCACCACAAGCGGGTGACACCTTCATCTGGACTACCCATCACGCCTCAGTCGGATAAACTCCAGCAAGGAGGTCGAAGGAAGGTCATCAGCTTGCTTGTGTCCCCTGTTGACTCAGGCTCAAAATCAGCGGAATCCCAGAAGTCTGCGAACTCTGCTGGTGAGGCCACCAATTTCTCAGAGGTGATAGCCCCAAGACCTGTGAATCTTGTGAGACGGCTTGCAAACAACCAAACAGTTTCGTCAGCGTTGACGGAAGCATTGCCGTTTATCCCCGGTGCAACACCGACACCAACGAGTCCACCAGGCACTAGCACGTCAACAAGCACAAATGTGAAAAGGTCAGATGGAGTTCCAGCACGGACACCGGTGTCAGGACAGAATCATGTGAGTTGGTTAAGTTTTACAAAAATTGAGGTTTATTTATTTGAGTCCTGTATGTTTGTCTGTCTGTCACAGTTTGGTTTATGTACCATAACTCCACCAAATATTGTCTGCTTTGAATAAAATTGTGCGTGCCTGATCAAGCCTGATCTGTGAATTTGATTTGATTCTTATTGGTTGCAGGCTTTCATGCATTAAATATTCAAAATATTGTCTGATTTGGATAAAATTTTGTGTGGCGTTTCATTTTGTGTAACATCAAGTGATGTTTGAAAAGCAGTCAGATCTATGCCAAAATTTTGTTTTTGTAATGATTTCCTTGATTCTCATTGGTTGTTGGTTTGCGTGGAACAACACAAATTTTGCATTCGTCTTCATTTTTTTTTTATGTTCACTGGCATGATGCGGAGTGTCTCATTGTTAGAGAACCAGTTACCTTGAGCATGGACTTTCGGAAAGTAGTAGACTACATGTCTGTTTTTAGGGAGCTTTCAGCGCCCGTGTCATTGGAGGGAATGGGGAGCTAGGGGGTGGGGGTGGGGTTTCAGTTATCAGTCCTGAATAGGGGCCTGCATATGTATTTGACTGTGAAGTATGAGGAGAAATCCTGTCAGTAGAGGACTTCAGGTCATACAGAACTTCATCAGATTAATTAGGCCATTCTTAAAAAATTATTTGTTGAGTGTAATCCGGCCTAATCAGCAAATGAAGAGAGGCGGTAGAAAATTTTTATTTTTTAAGAAAAAAGAGTGAGTGAGTGCTTGGGGTTTAACGTCGTACTCAACAATTTTTCAGTCATATGACAACGAAGGAATCATTAGGGTGCATGTACGTGTAATGTGCCTCCTTGTTGCAGGACGGATTTCCACCGCTCTTTTATTTAGTGCTGCTTCACTGAGACGACTTACCGAAGGCAAGTAAGGCTCCCCGCCCGAGCCATTATACTGATATGGGTCAACCTGTCGTTGCACTATCCCCTTCATGCTGAACGCCAAGCGAGGAAGTTACAACTTCCTCTTTTAAAGTCTTAGGTGTGACTCGATCAAGGATTGATCCTGGATCTACCGGTCCCGAAGCGGACGCTCTATCAACTGTGTAAGAAAAAAGAAATTAACAGGGAGAGAAAAAATTAATTCTGTCAAAATCCCAATTAAGGCTATAGAGTAGGGCTTTTTGTGGGTTGATTATTTTATGACCAACAAACATATGTTAATGATGGCCTTAGCTTTGACTGGAGAAGTAAAATAACATAAAGCTGGATTATACCAGGTTTTTTTTTTTTTTTTAGGCTCTCCCTCAAAGCCAGAAGTCGGTGCGAGTAGTGACAGTAAGGCCCGAAATCGGCCCTGTTAGGAAGCCTGGAGTCAATCTTGACGAGTCGTTAAAGGCATCAAAGAATCCTGATTATAACAAGACGCTGTTGGACTATTTGAACAAAACACTGGTAACCTTAGTTTATTTGTTGTGTACATTTATGCTGTATTTGACCTAAAATTTCGCTCCAAAAAATGCATTTTTAAAGGAAGATTAAGTTCATAAAATATCACTTTTGGTGCTTAAATTTACATTTTCAATTAGGATATCATCCTAACTTCCAGGGAAACCTCAAAGCATCTTTCTTAGTGTAATAGAACCATCAGAATTAAGCCAAATAAGCAACTTAATCATGGACGCAATTTTAGATCAAATACGTCTGTATTGTTTTTGGTTAAATGTACTTCAGGGTAAGTCGTCTCAGTGAAGCAGTACTAGATAAAAGAGCGGTGGAAATCCGTCCTGCATCAAGGAGGCACATTACCTACACCCTAAGGATTCCTTCGTTGTCATATGACTGAAAAATTGTTGAGTACGATGTTAAACCCCAAGCAGTCACTCACTCAATTGGTTACATAATTAGCAGGGAATGGGGATGATATGCCTAGCCCTTGCTGTGTTCATATTACTGTGGCTGGTAGTCAGGAGGCGTATCAGGCATCTGGTGAAGGTCAGTGGTATAAAAAAATGATACCACTGTCAAAGTTCATCTTCACTGCTGAGGGCATTGTGCATTAGATTTGGCAGTCTTACTGCTTTCTTGTTTGGCGTCCTTTATAAGTCCATTTACTCTTTAGTTTTTTTGTATACTGACTGGGCCTCTGCTCACCCAATACAGAACTTGGAACTGTGATTTTTGTAATACTTGTAGTTGCAAGTGCTCTCTGTTTGCCCTGGTGATAGGGTGAGAGTGTCTTATCTGGTGTCTTTTACATGATGTTTTAGTGAGTCAGTACTATAAGTACATGTGCAAGTATGTTGACAAGATGACTGGTCATTTTCATGCATA